>NW_018128106.1:306149-353757 GCF_001952655.1 Monopterus albus | reverse complement strand
GTGGAGAGAAGCTAATATGGGAGAAATATGATCTCTCTTGCTAGTTCCTGTCAGTACTCTGGCTGCCGCATTTTGGATTAACTGGAGGCTTTTTAGGGAATTATTGGGACATCCTGATAGTAAAGAGTTACAGTAGTCCAGCCTGGAAGTAACAAATGCATGGACCAGTTTTTCAGCATCACTTTGAGACAGGATGCTCCTGATTTTTGCAATATTGCGCAGGTGAAAGAAGGCAGATCTAGAGACTTGGTTTATGTGTGATTTTGTCTTTAAGACATGTTTGAAGTTTGAGCAGCTGATTTGTTTCATCTGGGTTCATACACATATATAGCTGAGCATTATCTGCAATGGAAATTTATGCCGTTTCCTAGTAATTTTACGTAAGGGAAGCATGTATAAAGTGATGAGAATTAGACCTAGCAGTACAGTATTTGATTAGCATAACAGCAGTAATCTCAGCTGTAATTTCTGGCAATGCTATGTGGTTTAATTTCTCTGATTGCCATCTCTGCAGAAAAATGAGATGTCCAGTGAGCTGGTGGTAGAAGGTGAGGACTCTGCCCCGATGAGTGAGGTGTGCTCCAGGACTCCAATGGATGCCATTGAGGAGCTCCAGGAGGAAGAAGAGGAACAGGAGTGAACTCTGACAGCAGGAGAGGGTAAAGCCTACCTCCTTGTGGAACTTGGCTGAAGAGGAGAATGCTGAGTGTTACAATGCTGTAGATGAGCGAGGACCTGAATATGGCTTGGTTTCAGAGGTTCTCCCAGTAGAAATGAACTTCCTATAAGAGTGATGAGGTCTTTGTGTCGACCTGCACACCATTAAAACGCACACTGTAAAGAAAGCCACGCATGTCCAAATGTTCATCCATCATTGTAAATACCTTTTGTCTTCTGACTCTTGCAGCAGTTCTCAGTTTTGCGTCGTCACTTCATCACTTTGTGTTTACTGGTAAACAAGGGAAACTGACACAGGAGAACTTTTCTTCCTCAGCAGCGCGAATGAAACATCTGTACAACGGTAGTGGAGTTGCCAAAATAGTTCATTATGCTATTTTATCAAGATGAAGCAGCGAAGCCTTGCTTGAATTCAAACGCAGACATGTTGGGTTGTGCAATCATATTTTACATACAATGGTGTACAGATTACTGTTGTTTTATATAGGTAATGCCATGTGTATATTTAATTGCCAGAGGGGTCAGGAATCCCTTTTATATAGTGGACTGTTAAAATATTCAGACCCCTTCGCTTTTTGCACACGTGCTGTAGATTTCACTTTAAAATGTGTAAAACAGCACTTTTTGCCCATCTATCTACATCTAGTAACCCATAACCACAAAGTTAAAACGTGTTTTTACAACTTTTAGCAAATATATTAAAAATCAGAAACCGACATCTTGTATTTTCAAAAGAATTCAAACCCTTAATTCAGTACTATGTAGCAGCCCCTTTGGCAGCAGGGCAAAGTCTGCAAAACGTGAAGGGGTCCGAATAGTTTGAAGGGCACAGTACCAATGCGTGTGTTACAAAATACAGTTATGATTGTTCACTTTCCATGCAGCCTGGGAGTCGATCTACTTGTAATGCCACATTTTCCTGGTAGTATTCAGACTGTAGTATGTATTGTATATACTGTATAGGCATTCTTATTTGGCAAATAAATAGATTTATTATCTTTGTTGGCACTGGTGTTATGTTCTAATCATCATTTGTTTTCTTATGACCTTTATTAGAGTTAATATAAAAGAACAAGTTGTAACTTGTCACAAACTGAGCCTGCATCTTTGAAGGTGGAAAAATATGGAAATGACAAAGCATTATTACTGCAAACAAGGAAATATTTCCTGTTTTTAAACGTAATATGGGCTATGTGTGAGCATGTGCACACATTTACATTATAAGGCACTCCCTTAGCAGGGGACATGCCTTGCATTAAACCAAGCACCCCCCTTTTCCTTGCTAAACTACGTTAACCAATAGCAGAAATGTTGTAAAGTCTTTTAACCAGTTACGTGAGAAACTGAAACCAGCAAATGTTCTAAATGTTGTACCTAACCGTCTAGATGGTTCGAAGCTTACACTTATTGGTAAGACTAGGCTACAAGCCCTGTCTCAGACGAACAACCAATAGCCATTAAGAGTATAGTTTCAACAAGTAGAAGTGTGCTGCCTGGCTCGTTATCAATTTAATTAAAATAGGTTGCAATTATTTAAATCTTGCATCTAAAGTGTTCCAAAAAAAAAAAACAGGGATCTATCTTCTACACCTCCTACCCGATCTCTTCTTTGTCTTATCTTCTTCTCAGTCTCCATCTTCCATCCCTTTCTCTCATGTTGCCAGCCTGCTGGTTTCTAGGAGGACCCCACCACAAACTCACGCCATTTTATCCCTAGCCTTATACTTTACCTGTCTGAAAAGCGAATCTTCTTTGTCACTCCTCCATCTTCCAGCTCTGTTCTTCTCCATCTTCAGTTGTGGGGGAGGATGAAATCTCCCCACTTTCCGGCGGCGTCCCAGCTTTCCCTGCCGTAGGGGTTCATGGTGTACCTCGCTCAGCACATAGCATTAAGGGCCTTGCTGAAGGACCCATGACTGGCCGCGAACCCTGACCTGCCGTACCACAGTCAGCGGCATCTACCACTGTGCCATCCACCTGCTATACATGAACATCTTTGGAACTTTTACTGGCTTCTGTTATTGGTTAATGCAGCTTCGAAGGAAGGTAAAAGATGTCTGTGACGCAAGATTTAAATTGCAACCTATTGAAATTATCAATATATAATGTCAGGCTGCCCTATGGATTTGTCAGAATAACAAAACAGGCAGCACACTTGTATCTCTATGCTCTTAAAGGCTGTTTTTGTCTGAGACAGGTTGTAGCCTAGTTTACCAATAAGTTTAAGCTTCTCTTAAGCGTAAAATGTTGTGGGTAGAGCAGATGTCTGTGCTGTTTTTGGATAATGTTTAATTTATAACATTTAAGTTATTAACAACAAAACATTTTATTTAATGTTTATTTTAAATAACAGTTAACATTCTTGCAAATGGCATAATCA
Source organism: Monopterus albus (assembly GCF_001952655.1). Classification (NCBI taxonomy): domain Eukaryota; kingdom Metazoa; phylum Chordata; class Actinopteri; order Synbranchiformes; family Synbranchidae; genus Monopterus; species Monopterus albus. Next base: position 350,699 of record NW_018128106.1, on the reverse strand, counting down.
CTGTCACCTTCACCTGCTCTAGAATCAGGGCGAGGAATTGTTCTCATCACTAAAAACTAACATTCATTCTTATTGTGCATTATTTCTAAGGCAACATGGAGGACCAAGCAAGCCTTTTCTGACTGAATACAGTGGCTGGTGGTTGGAACTGTGTCCAGTATTTGCAGCAACAATGACGTTTTCTTGCTTTCAGAACAGCTTGGTTAAAGGCAACATGTTACACTGAGTTTGACACACACACAGTCGCAAGCATACACAGATTTGTCACAAATTGCACCTCTGACACGTTAATCTTCAAACTCCCCTAATCATCATCTGGCGTGAGCTTAAACCTTACATCAGCACATCACTGATTAATTCAGCAGATTCGCTTACGACAGTAATACTTATTAAAAAAACACGGACAATTAAAAAACAATAATAACACTAAAGTACCCAAACTCCAGTGCCAACTGCAACCATCTAATCATTTTAGTGCTGTTGGCAGCTCCATTTTTTTAAAATCAGGATATTTTTTTTTAAAGGGAAAACAACAAATGTTGCCCAGAAAACATAGGCTTCTTTTTCCTGTCTAGAATCAAAATGGCAACACAGAAACTAATCTGAACTTAACTGAAATTATTCTGTAAAATTAAATACACATATCTACACAGTCAAATAGAAAACTCTGTATACAGTACAGTGTGTACAAAAGTGCGTAAACCACATCTTGTACAGGGTCTGAAATCAGCATATTTTTAAAGGAGTAGTCCAACATTTTAGGAACTATACCTTCTTACCTGAAGTTAGATGTGAAGACTGATGCCACTCATTTCACTGTAGTTAAAGGATAACTTTGGATTAACCTGCTGTACATCTCCTAAAAGTGGCTATATGCGACTCTATAGCTAGTGCTACTTTTGCTATCTTTCCCTCCATTGTAGAGATGGCCGGGCCTGCCTGCTGATCCCCTAACATCCAGTGTGTGCTAAGCTAAGCTTTTTAGCTGAACCTTCAGATTTGCCATACAGACATGAGTGGTATCTTCTCATTTAACTACCAGCAAGAAAATTAACAAGCATGTTTCTAAAAATGTCAAGCTGTTCCTTTAATTGCCCTATTTCACAATGAGGTCAGGGAGTAAATAGTGCATTGCATTCTGGGATTTTTTTTAGGGGGCTCGCTGGCAAAATGACAGCAGTAAGACAGAGCCTGTCCTCTAATATACAGTGGTGTGAAAAAGTGTTTGCCCCCTTACTGATTTCTTATCTTTTTGCATGTTTGTCACACTGTAATGTTTCAGATCGTCAAACAAATTTATATATTAGTCAAAGATAACACAAGTAAACACATCATGCAGTTTTTAAATGAAGGTTTTTATTATTAAGGGAAAACAAAATCCAAAACTACAAAGCCCTGTGTGAATAAGTGTTTGCCCCCTAAACCTAATAACTGGTTGGGCCACCCTTAGCAGCAACAACTGCAATCAAGCGTTTTCGATAACTTGCCATGAGTCTGCCACAGCGCTGTGGAGGAATTTTGGCCCACTCATCTTGGCAGAATTGTTGTAAGTCAGCCACATTGGAAGGTTTTCGGGCATGAACTGCCTTTTTAAGGTCATGCCACAGCATCTCAATTGGATTCAGGTCAGGACTTTGACTAGGCCACTCCAAAGTCTTCATTTTGTTTTTCTTCAGCCATTCAGAAGTGGACTTGCTGGTGTGCTTTGGATCATTGTCCTGCTGCAGAACCCAAGTTCGCTTCAGCTTGAGGTCACAAACGGATGGCCGGACATTCTCCTTCAGGATATTTTGGTACACAGCAGAATTCATGGTTCCACTTATCACAGCATGTCTTCCAGGGCCTGAAGCAGCAAAACAGCCCCAGACCATCACACTACCACCACCATATTTTACTGTTGGTATGATGTTCTTTTTCTGAAATGCGGTGTTACTTTTACGCCACACATAATGGGACACACACCTTCCAAAAAGTTCAACTTTTGTCTCGTCTGTCCACAGAGTATTATCCCAAAAGTCTTGGGGATCATCAAGATGTTTTCTGGCAAAACTGAGACGAGCCTTTATGTTCTTTTTGCTCAGCAGTGGTTTTCGTCTTGGAACTCTGCCATGCAAACCATTTTTGCCCAGTCTCTTTCTTATGGTGGAGTCATGAACACTCACCTTAACTGAGGCAAGTGAGGCCTGCAGTTCTTTGGATGTTGTTGTGGGGTCTTTTGTGACCTCTTGGATGAGTTGTCGCTGCGCTCTTGGGGTAATTTTGGTCGGCTGCAGTCCCCAAGCTTTAGAAATGGCTTTATAACCTTTTCCGGACTGATAGAGCTCCATTATTCTCTTTCTCATTTGTTTTTGAATTTCTTTGGATCTCGGCATGATGTCTAGCTTTTGAGGATCTTTTGGTCTACTTCACTTTGTCAGGCAGGTCCTATTTAAGTGATTTCTTGATTGCGAACAGGTGTGGCAAGAGAAATTGAACTCAGGTGCGATAAACCAGTGTTTTGACAGGGGGGCAAACACTTGTTCACACAGGGCTCTATAGTTTTGGATTTTGTTTTCCCTTAATAATAAAAACCTTCATTTAAAAACTGCATGATGTGTTTACTTGTGTTATCTTTGACTAATATATAAATTTGTTTGACGATCTGAAACATTACAGTGTGACAAACATGCAAAAAGATAAGAAATCAGTAAGGGGGCAAACACTTTTTCACACCACTGTATGTGGGCGCACTCTGTCTTACTGCTGTGACTTCACTAGCAAGACCCTCTGTCAATCCCAGAATGCAGCATGTTGTTCACGATCTGACATCACTGTGAAACAGGTCAACTGGCGTATGTTCAGTCATTGTGACTGACCTGAGGAGTGTTTTATTGTATGGCAGGAGATATCGCAACAGTGACAATCAACTCGCCTTGAGCTCCTTGTGTAGCGCTGCAGCTTCGACAACTGGCACATTGTAGTGGCGATCGTCCTCCGTAACAAGACATATGGACGGCCACTCATTCTTGTGGTCGTCTGGATAGTAGGTGACAAACTCCTCTGTGTCAGCCTTGTACAGTCTGTAAACTTGAATGGTGCACTGCAAGGCGTAGCCCAGCAGGAACATCTCCACCTGCACAAAGGGCACGGTTACAGAAAACACTCAAACTGAATATTTCCTCAAACAACACGAAGTTTAATCAGCTGTTTACTAGGGATCCGCAAAGATCTTTGAATAACAGTCATTAAAATTTTTTTTAAAAACACTGGAAAAGGTCGAATATTTCATGCAACTATGGTTTTGTCTTTAAAAACAAAGAGCCACAGTTTTCCCTCGCTTTTACTGGCATGTGGGCATGATTGTCGAATAACTGTCGAATAGTTCCCAGCGAATATTGAATAGCATGTTGCTTACGCACATATTTACAGGTGGAGTTTTCCCTATTGAAAGTGTGCCTGTAGACATGAAACCACCTACACAGAAGCTACAGCCTGAAAGCAAAGACAAAAGCACAAATGTCACCATGTTTTACCGTTCCGGTGTCAGATTATAAAACACCCAGTTTCATGACACTGAACATTAACTGCTTTTGTTTGTTGCCAAACATGATGGCTTATTCAGCAAAAATTTACTGCTGAATACAAAGGGGCAAGAAGTTTCCAGCAGGTAAGTGTTGTTTACCATAAAAGGTTTGTGTGCAGTCACAAGGCAAATGATGTGGACATCATGAAATGGGATCTGCTCTTGCAGTTCTTTTCCATCAAGTTTTCAAAACCAGTTTGACATTCTCCACATTTTATCTGTGCAACATAACTGCATTTGTCATTCTTTGTCTACAACTAGCAACTGTTTAACACATTTCAGCAAATGATTAAGTGCAGTTATTTACAGCTGGAACAAGTCACCAATAGTATGAATCCTTTTGGTCAAAACAGATCAGTTTGTTCACAGTTAAACAGTTTTATATTCCAAAACATTTAACTACTTCACTGTTCACATCAGAACATGCAGCTGTCAAAATACAGTATGGCAAACCCTCCACTGTTATGAACTCCATATGTGTACATGCATTCTCTTCAGCAGACATGCACACCCCTTCACGTTTTGCACATTTTAGTGGGTTGTGTAAATTTTTTCCACCACTTAAAAATAAATTTACAATGCAGTAAAATGTGAAAAAGGTGAAGGGGTACCAATATTTTCCAAAGCAACTGTATGTACTGTACATTCTGCTAAAGTGATAAATTGGTTGCCAGGTGAAACGTGAACTCCACTGGCCGCCACATCCTGTGCTGGACAATGCCACTGGCTGTGGCATTCAGAGAAAACTGAACAGCAATACGATGAAGATAGGAGACTGACTTAAGTGTTTACTCTTTGCTTGGCTGAGGGTAGAAACTATGTTAAGGCAGCTCACAAACTACTGTATGTAGCCAGTAAAACATTCAGTACAGGTCTTCAGGTGCTTCTTCAAGCGGGTCTACAGTTGAGTGGCAAGTGAACAAAAAAGAAAGGGACCCTGGGTTTCTTTTACCTGTTCCAGCCCAGCACTCTGGCCCACGTGGCTGAGGTGGTTGGAGAGGAAGGAGCGTGGGCAGTCGGATGAGTCCCGAGCGAACAGCAGCAAGCAGAAGAGCGGCACATCTCTGCCTCTCCGCATGCAGCTGTGCAGCTCCACCGCTCTGCCCAGCATCAGCAGCTTCAGTGCCTCCAGCAACCCCAGCTCCTCTTCTCCGCCTTGAAACGCTCGCTCGCATAGCTGCTGCCGCTCCACAGCCGAAGAGCACTCCACCGCTGCCTGCCACTGGAAGGAAATGGATAACAAGCATTTAATCGCTGAATCATGTATCAACTGCAAATGCCAAAGTTTTGCTCTCCTAACTTCCATTTTTACTCTCTAAGCACCTTCATGACATTAAAACATTTTCACAGGCCTCTTTTCTCGCAAGATAAAACTAATATCTGTCTTCATCTGCATCAGTGTAATCTGATCCTGTCAGGTCTTGTCTCTGCTCGTCATGAGACCCTATTCTCTCACATCCGTTTGTTTGACAACATGCTGGTGCTATAATGGTGCAAATCTGCCATTTTGCGACATCTTAGCTGAACCACAAACAAAACTATTTCTTTAACATACTGTATGTATATTTCTGATCTGATTTTCTGCCAGTACCTTGTTTCGGAGGAGCTCCACGTAGTGTTTTAGCTGCTGGTTGGCGTCTTCTGTCCCATCTCCCTGCAGACACTCACCAGGAAACGTCCACAGACTGATCAGCCCTTCCTGGGCCTCAAGTTGCTTGAGCAGCTGCAATGACAAAGCTCTTAAAGGGTTAGATGGGTTCAGGTATGTTAACAGCAGCTGAAGAATTCAAGATAGCTGGCTGGTCTTTCTTCTGGAACACATAATTAGTAGTTTGCTTAACCCTGGCCCCAAATGAAGTTAGGCTCAGCAGGTCTGTCAAGCTGACATTTGAATAATTTACACAGTGATGTCCTCTGTGATCACCTTAAAGTGTGCCCGTAGGGGGCGCTGTCGTGGAGATGCTTCTTTGTACAAGTGTTTTGTTTTTTTAAAATTGATATACAGGTGAAAGAAACGCAAAGTACCTGATAACATTCTTTTTCACGTGGTTCTTTAACCCCTGATAGATTTTTTTTTTTTGGGTGGGGGCGTTATTTCGCCTTGACAGGTAAAATGACAGACACCCGATAATTACTGGATGCTGCAGAATGAAGGTCACATGTTCTGACAGGTTATCAGAAGCTGTTTTACTACTGGCCTTTCTTTGACACATTTTCAATTCAAAATAATAATAATAATAATAATTTGTACAAAGGAGCATCTGTACAACAGCTTGCAGAACATGGTCCAACTGGTCTGAGCCTAATGTTTTTTCTTTTCATATGCTAAAAACTATCTTGTTCTACAGTTCTTTCCTTTTCTTTCCCTGAGTCTTGTTATGGCAAAAATTGTCTTATCAGGATTTGGTGAATGCAAAATGAAAGTTGATACCAATTCTGGAGGTTGATGCGCATTTATTCCTGCAGGAAGGAGCAAACTCAACCATAACAGTCTGAAGAAGAAGCTGTCTGAGCAGAGAGCTGCATTTCCTTTTATACATAGACATGAGTGTTGCTTGTAGTTTCGGTCTGTTAAGGTCATATGTAGGTTTAAGGAAACGTCTGTCACACAGGAAAGAAGCTGTCTGGTTTAACATCCATACAAGGACGTGCTTTTCACTGAAGACACTTTGACACAGAAGTTTGTCTGGCTTCACAAGCACACAAATAACTATATATAAAAATTGCATAGTAACAATCAGTATGTTAATAAGGCAATATATTAATAAGGACAGTTTTCCATCACAGTCATAACTGGTAAAGATGCTTAGCTGGGATATGCAGCTTTAGCCATCATCTTTTAACACAGTATAATGTTAATATATTTAAGTTAGCCATCAGGTGGATCTTTAATCAAGATCCCTTCACCTAGAAACAAAGTTTTCAACTCATAGTTTTCAAGTAAAGTAGCTAGCTACCACCAAAAACATCTGCTTGTCATGAACTTGATGTAAATACCCATCTATCTCTAATTGAAATCAAGCACCCATTGTTTCAAAAACTGCTAAGAGTTTCATGCAGCAAATCTGTCACCATTATTACTGAAAACACTGTACGCGTCACCCAGGAACACAAGTCTTGACAGGCACGCTAACAGCATAATTACGATGTTTAGCCAGTGGTAAACTAATACAATCTCTTTAAACCGTGCATTTACCTTAGTAATGTCATTCTCCTGCAGCCATACAGGCAGCTGGGTGCTATGGGAGAGCACTTGGAACAGCACGGCTCTGAGTGCACAGTAGTTGTCCCCCCTCACTCTCCTCAAGCTTGCAAACCTCTGGGACATCTCTTTATAACCCTACAGCAGACAGGACACCACAGGAAGCCTCTTAGCCATTAATGTGAAAAAATACAACACAACAAATGGCTCTAATCTGAAACCCATGTTCCTGGGAGCTATAGCCACCGACCTTTCTAATGAGAGCACTTTTGGCAGTGTTTCCTTTCCACTCTCTCTCGCTGTAAGACAGAATATCCACTGCCGGGGCCAAACTGCATCTGTCCTCCATCTTTAGCTCTGAGTGAGAGAAAGAGGAGCATGAGAGGCTGTGATGGCAACAACAGAATAATTGTTGTCCAGGTTTTACATGACAAAACAAAAGCAGTGTTTGTGATCCCTGATGCCATGTAATGATGTAGAGGTACTGACTTGTACTTTCTAATACAGGTGGTGGTCCTGGTTTTGTGTTTTGTGACACCGACAGCTCCTCAGCCCCTCTGTACAGGTCTTCTTCACTAAAATAAAAAACATGTGACTGAATAAGCACAATAAGAAAAGGTTTACAGAGTTTCATATGTATTTTCGTCAACCATTTCCATGGACAAACCAACTGTGAATTGGTCCTACTAATGAATACTGTACTCTAAAATGGGGTGAAGTACTCAAGTAAAGTAGAAATACCTAAAAACTTGAATAACTGTCTTTGCTACTTTCCTCCACTAAAATTATGAATGTACAAGTATCTGAGTATCAATGACCTGAGGGCTGGGGACAGATGGGTAGGAGGAGATTCTATTGAAATGTTTTCTACTGCTCAAAGCAGCTTGGTAAATAATAAATAAATTAAAATGCAAGAAATTAACCTGAACTAGTTCAATTATTGGAGCTGGGAACTTAGTTCTAAATGAATGAATATGGACAAGCTCAGAACTGAACTTTGAACCAGGGCGAGTGACACAAGAGCACAGCATCTCTTAAATCTAAGATCTTTCAGAGCTGAGAATTAACAGTCTACACTGCCACCCAGTTTTAAATAGAACGACCTCAACATCCTGCCTCACAAGTACAGAGGAGTGATTACATTCTCTGACTCAGTCTTTCAGCACATGATGCATGATGGTGAAATCCAAATCACAACAATAAAGCAACCACAAATGATCTTTACAGACCTGTTTCCCAGGTCGTCTTCAGCAGAGAGTTCCGCCTCCATGACTTCAGCCTTGACATTAGTGCCCTCCTGAGTCTCAGCATCTTTCCCAGGCTTAGTCTCTGCCTCCTCCTTCTGCATCACATCTTCCTCCTTCACTATGGAAACATCCCCATCTTGGTCAAGCACTTTTCCAGTATCGTGTTTGATGTTCTCCAAGGAAGCGAGTGCCTTTACACTCACAGATGTACACCCAGAATCTAGCTTTGCATCCTGATCGGACTTTAAACTGCAAAGATAAAGCAAATTTTGTTAACTTTCCTGGTCTTTGTACAATTAAAGTTTACTATGTGTCTAAAGCTTAGACATTTTACATTGTGAAACACATTAAGTTGTGTAAACAATGCAGGAAAACAAAACAAGGATGGTTGTTTACGGTACACAATAGAGCTGTAATTCTTAGCCCGAACCCGACCCGACCATCGGGTCGGGCTTAATTTCTATCATTTTTACTCAGGCCGGGCTCGGGCTCACGCGTTAAATGAGTGGTCACGTGATGCGTTTCACTTAGCGCGAGAAAGATGCATTGCGAAGAACGAAGATGGATGAGGTGAAACAAAGGCTTGCCTCTGGCGTATATTTTTTGGTTACACCAGCAGCAGCTAAGTCTGAGGTGTGGCACCATTTTGATCATGTGCATAACGAGAACAATGACCCAGTGGGTTATGTAAAAAGCAAGAAATGCAACGTTCTCTTAAAATACGACAGCAAAACAACAGGGAATTCCTCGCTGAGAAGGCATGTTGAGCGATGCTCTATGCGTGCGCCGTGCGCACATTTGAATAATGTCGGGCTGTAAACGGGTTCGGGCTGTCAATCAAAAATGTACTTGTCGGGCTCGGGCCGGGCTCGGGCCCTTTCGGGCCTAACTTTTCAGGCCTAATTACAGCTCTAGTACACAATGATTGCACAGCCCCTAGTGGTCACAATGGGGCTATCAGAAACACAAGTGCACAGTTGTTTTGAAACCACCCACTGACCTTTCGCTGGCATCTGCTGCAGCTCTGGTCTCTTGCTGGCTGACAGAGTTGGCAGAGTCTCGTCCCTCAGCGCTGTGACCGAGCGCCGTGGGCTCTGATCCAGGACAGGACTCAGAGACATCACAAACGTTTGCATCTTCAGGATCAGCCTGCTTGCACACTGAAGAACTTTCAGCATTTGACACAGCACTAAACACAGGAAAAAAACAATTGACAAATCAATAAAAACAAAAAAATCTACAGATGAACCAATAATGAAAATACTCAGTTTCATTCAGCCATAGAGACCAATGATCTTGGTAGTGTGAATCATGTAGAACTGCTCATTCACTGGTCTTATTACAGCTTGCTGTGACCTCGGACCATAACACACAGTCCTGATCAGCAGACTCTTTCCATCCATTTGCCATCAGACTGTTCATGGTCAAACTTTTAATGATGCTCAGCATCTCTAAGACTCCATGTCAACATCAAAGATTAGCTTGACAGTCGATTTTATTTTTTTATCTCAATCTGCTGATGAAAACTCCAGAATATAAAGTACTGTAAATGGACCTCGAGTTGAGATTGTAGTCAACAGGTGTTTCCAAGGTCAAATGTGGACTGTCAAGCTTATGTGTTCAAATTTACCATTTAATAATTATAATTTAAACATCATTCAGAACACATATACCTGAATTTCCTTCTGGATCAATAAAGTATCTATTAAAATACAACAGTACCAGGGGAAAGACAGATAAAAGCTATAAATACTTTAGTACTGGCCAGCCCTAAACACACATATTTAAATTTAAGCAAACAACTGAAACTTCACAGGTCGTCCTCTCATGTGACTTACAAGCTCGGAATCTCCTCGCTGATCTCCTGGCTGACCACAGATATGGACGATATATGATCAGCTGCTGTGGCGAGCTGAGCGTTTGACATTTGGTTATTTTTTAAAGACTCCTCTGATGGTTCGGCTATAGCACTGCCAGTAGCAACTCTGGAGCCTGCTGCTGCTTCTTCTTCATTATCATGAGCAGTGCTCCGGGTATTGTGCTCCCTTGCTGTGGTTGCCTCAGTACATGAAAGGTGTTGAGGGTGGACTGCCTCGGCTGTCAGTGCGCCGCCATCTATGATTCTGTCCTGCACTGAGCCTGGAGTTTCTTCTTTTGGCACCACAGCAATTGCTGTCAAAACCTCCCATTCAGCTGCGTGGTCTTTCTGCTGGGGATCTAAAGTGCATTGCAGATGCTCAGCTTGTCCACTGTCATGTGAAAGTTTCTTCACACCTTCATCTTGTGGTCTGGTGGAGTTTCCAGACTCTTTGTGGGGAGAAGGCATAGCCGGTTGAATGCCCTCCTTCTGCAAGGGTCCATTCTCCTGAGTGTTATTGGGCTCTGTCTCTCCATGTAGAGGCCTGTGCTTATCCTGCACAGTCTCAGCCTTTTCCTCAGCCTTTTTATTTGTCTCATCAGATGTGTTCCTGAGTGGCATAAAAAGAAAAGGAACAATGTCACAACAAAAACACTGTACAAAACTAAAGTTAAAACCCGACTCGTCTGCATTCCTGATGTCTTGAGTAAAAGCCATTTTGTGAGCAGGAACCCTAAGTAAATATGTGATCATGGCTAAGACTGCGCAGCAGGATGTTTCAAGATTCTTTGTAGGTGGGGAGGAAGTAGGAAAACTCTCTTTACACTAACCACCAGTGTGTGTAATGACAAATCTTTCTCACCCTGAAACCTCTGGAAATCCCCTAGTCCCACTTGTGGTCTCAGCAGTCCGTATGTGATTTGGTATCAAAACACACCCTACACAAACCTTAGGGGAAATCTAGATTAATTTATTGTCATTTCATGTTTATCTACTGTCCACAAAGATTCTGTCTGAGTCAAAGCCAGTCAACTAACTGTGTGAATTCCCAGTATATCAAACTGACGTGTTCTGTTTATCGATATTCTCTGCTCTGAGTCAGTAGGGACAGCGCAGCCATAGTTCCAAATTAATAAACTGAACTAGTTGCATCTCGGTCACATCACGTCACCCTACATTTTATTTCTAAAATATTCAAATGATTATTAACAAATACATAATTGTCATGTGATGTGTACCTATAGCCTGTGTAAAAACTGCTGTTTGTAATAAAACTGAATTACAATTTGTTGGTATTCAGTTAAAGACTTGAGCCAGTTGGAGCTCAATTATTAGGTTTTTCAGCAGGGCTCTGGCGTACCACCAGGTGGAGCCTCGGGTACCGCCAGTGCTACTCATATCACAGTTTGAAAATCACTGGTCTAAATAATGCAGGGTGGGCCACGGAAAAGTAGCCCGACAAGATGAATGAACAAGTGGCTAATTTTTGTGGCCCACCCTGCACTTCTCCTTCCCACTGTCACAGTCATATGTGACCTATGGCTCTGTAAATGTATGTGCCACTGAGAATCAGGTTAAGAAGAACCTTACTGATCTTTACAGGGAAACAGCTTTGTAACAGTTACTCAAGACTGTGGAATCAGTCTGGAGTGAGTGGATGTCACATGCAGTTTCCAGGAGGAGGAATAATAACCAAGATGGTAGGTGAAAGCTCCCTGGGTATGTAGTATGGACATAGTCCCACAGATAACAGTTCAAAATCCTGACTACAGAGATGGCCCTTCACAGTAATGTGACCAGGGTGGCACCATTTACTGTTATTAAAAGTGACAAGCCCTTGATACACTGTATATCTCCTCTTCTCCATCAATCTCTCTTATCTGTATCAGTATTGGTATCTGCATCACCAGCCTAGGCTTTACTTGGTATTGGAGCAGAAAGAGAGCGCTATCACACATCACTAGTGTCAAGTCAGAGCCACACAGAAGGCTAAGGTCAGATAACTAGATTCTCTACCATGCTAAAACAGTCTGGTACACCCCTGAGGTTTGTGCAAGGGGCCACACTGTGACCACACCAGAATAATGTACAGACTGCTACGGTACCAAAGAAATAGATTAGAGGTCTCAAAACTCCATAAAACTGAACAAAAGAAATAGATTAGAGGTCTCAAAACTGTAACTGTCACTGTAACTGTTATCTCACCTTGTGTCTTCATCCTTTTCTGCACCACCAGTGCTCACTGGAACTATTTCACCTGAGGACACCATGGCCTTTGTTTCATCATTCAGTAAAACTATTCTTTCCTCCGCACTGCCACAGGGACTCTCAGCGGGACAGCAATTCCCCATCTGCTTGCTCCCTCTTGTCTGGGAAGTCAAACAGGCTGTAGGCTGAATGGAGACCTCTGGTCCAAAACAATCCTAAGCGACCTGATGAGTCGCAGAACCTTGAAGATTTCAGGACTCCATGGTGAAGAAGGTCAAGCTGCTGCTAAAGCCAGAAGGAAACCATGGTTAGCACTGAATAACTTTGGAACCTAAAGGAAAAATGTGCAAACATCAGTGATGAAACTGAAAATGCCTATCCTGGTTTTTCTGAGCCCAAAGTGACATCAAATATAATCTTCAAACAGTCAGTTTACAATATAGTTCAAAGGAAAACATCAAATCCTACATTTGAGAAGCTCAAACTAAAAAATGTTTTGGCATTTTACAAAAAAACAAGATGCTTTTTATATATTAATTAAGCTATAATGTTCTGCCTGTCACTGTCAGAGTTTAGGGAACACTGGGTTCCATAAGTAGGGAAGACTGGGGGCATGTGTGACCTGAGGCACTGTCTCAACCGGCACCCTGAGTTTCATGTGTGTGTACGGGGAAGCTGGCTATAACTAGTTGAGTGTAAATTCTGTGAAGGTCTTCTGTTCTGATGACACGTGGGTTTAAGCTCTGTCAGTTTTGAGCTGTTTCAGAAGTATGATTCTGACACACATCCCGCGTGTACACTTCATGCTCTGGCCAGATTAAGTATAATATATTTAAGAAGACAACTGACTGTTATAGCTTCTCTTCTCTTCTAAACCTGAGATTTTCTTCATCACCATATTTTGACGAATAATTATGCCCCCACGGTAAACAGTGTCACAAAGTTTGATATCTGATATGGCAACTTAAAACATTAACTATATAAAATATTGTAATGATGTCAGGTGAGGTACAAGACAGACTTGTACCATAGGGTTTGCACTAAAACTGCTAGTATCTGTATCTGAACATTTTATGACAATATATGACAGACAGCTATCAAAACCTTTGGCCCTGTGTAAATGTACTGCTCAAAAAAATAAAGGGAACACAAAAATAAGACATTCAACATAACAACCTTTATTTTTTTGAGCAGTGTACTATGTGCGAACAGGTTAGACGTATCAAAATACAACATGAATGTATGATTACAAAACTCTACAGTGTTAAAATTCCTTCAACGTTTTTATCAATGCTACTTTATAACGTTACATTCTGTATAATTCAAAATTAGCTTAACTTATAGCTACACCCCATTGTTAGTGTAAATATATGGAAAAAACCATACTAATAACAGAACATTTCACACAGCACATTCACCTGAAATAATGACATACCTACGTGGTGTTTCACTGGAAGCAACTCCTTTCACTTTTAGATACCTGGGAAATAGGCTTAAGTTAGCTCGCCAGCTAGCTGCTGCAAACTTAAGGTACAAACATGCGCTACTACAGAGTGGTCGCCGCTCACGAGACAGACTGTTGTCAGTAGTTATCGTTTATCATTTCGTTTACCATTATCGTTTAATCGGGAACATCGATAAATGACAGGATTTACTGCGGAACATCTGATGGTGCGCACCCCTAGCATAGCCAGAGCAGCAGGGTCACGGCTCGGTCCGAGCACAGAGCATGACGTCATACTCGTGTGCGACCGAGAGTTTTGGTGCGTTCAAGTGCTGCTGGGAGTCTGGATACACCTAGATAGACAGATAAAGGGGTAGTCTCAGTATTTTTGTGTTACGTGTGGTATTTTAGTGAATATACACGGACAGTGTTTATTAACTTTTATTGAGAACATTCCTCAAATCACATCCATACATACATCTAATTATAGCTACTTTAGATGTCATGACCTTGGCCTCCAGTACTAATGTGAATTATTTTTGATCAAGATAGGTCCTTTAACAAATAAAACAAACCTCTAGAACTGCATTCTTTCACCTGCATAATATTGCAAAAAAATCAGGGACATTCTATCTCAAGGTGTTGCTGAAAAAAGTAGTACATGCATTTGTTCTTTCACTGTCAGGGGAAGAGTTTACAAAATTAGAATGGGAGGCAGCTCCAAGTCAGGCTTCAGGAGCCAGACACCCTTTCTGCTTTTAAGATTAGCCTTGTAACTTTCCTCTTTGATAAAATAAAATCAAGGGTAGCTTTAGAATCACATATGCATTATAGTTTTAGCTGAGAACAGAAGTGCTTTAACTTTACTTTGGCCTGCTCATCTGGATGAACTTGGAGACCGGTGTCTTGTTAAAAACATAGCTCCTAAGTTAAATATTTTGGTGTTTTGGACCCTTGGTCACATATAACAGAGGTCGACAATATATACAGTATGTGTGTATAAGAGGTAATATAAAAGTTTATTTTTTCATTTAGGTAAGCAACAACAAAAATATGTGTGAGAAATATGTACAAAATATTTTTATTTGCCAAAATTATTCAACCAAGTATTTTAACAACAATTTCACATATTGTGAAACTACTCAAATATAAAATATTTCACATTACATATACAATAAAAGTGGTTCATTCCCATGTGGAAGAAATTTACAAGATAACTTGTTTGGTTTCTTAGTTCAAGAGTCTGACCAAATATCATCCTCGTGATGTTGTTCCCTGAATTTGTCACATGTTGTTCAGCTCCTGTATGTGACTCATCAGCTCCTGCGGCATCCCCAGCTCTGACACTACATCCATGCAGCACTGCAGGAGATGGTTTAGACTTTCTCCTGAGCCATTATAGTCAGCGGATTGTGAACAAAGCTTTTGTGGCTGCTGAATAACATCCTGCTCCATTATTTCTCCTCCCCTGCTGCAGTTTGTTTCTTCACATTCCTCTCCACAACAGCCTGAATCTGCCTGGTCCACCTCCAGGTCCTCCATGCTCTCTGAAACTGCACTCACACTGGGAGGAGGATTCTCCAAAGCCTTCTTAATGCCGCCCATGATTTTGTCTTCATGCTGTGAAACCCGCTGGAGGAGCTCAGTCACAGAGGACGGGACTGGGCTTTCCGGATGCTGGATCTGGCACCAGCACCATATAGCACTGTGATAAGAGACACAGAGAGAGAGAGGCAACAGTGTCAGATACAGTGGCACAGAGAAGTGATTCAGACAAGGAGAGACTGCAATAATTGCCAATATAAAAGGGGCTCATGATGTTTCTGTGCAAGAATGAAATCTTTAAAAAGAGTTCATAAACATGATTTATGACGATCACTAACACCTTGTATCTCTTTGGTCTTTCATAGTGTTCGAGTGTAAATGTTATGTATCCATTGATTTACTAATTTACTTTGTCTTATTATAGTGAACTAACTATTTTCAGAGCTGCATTTAGAGATCGTTAAATGTGAGGTCTGGGAAACTGCTTCTTTTTCTAAACATTTTAAATCAATCAATCAATCAATAAAAAAGCAGTAGTTAGTTGCAACTCCAATCAAATGATAAATTACATGTGTGATGAATGATGTACCTTACGATTCCTTTGAGACGACCCACAGCTACAGTCTGAGCTGCTCCTTCCCTGAAGCCCAGGTTGAAACCGACCTGGAGTGAGGCCTCCTCCCCGGCATCCAGTCCGTCCACGTAACCATCCTGTCCACAACACCATCAGTGAAGAAGAGAAAGGTTCACGTTTTCACAGGCTCCGTTTATATTCTTGGTTACAGAACACATGTTTGACATAGCAGACTGTGATATTTACACGCCATTTAGAGCAGGTTAATGCTAAAACGAGATGAGCTACATTAGCTTTACCCTGACTCGCTTCTTCATGTTGGATGTCCACTCTTTATTCTGAAGAGTGAGGTCGTCCGCATTCTCGTCGAAGACATCTTCTCCGCTGTATAAAACAGATTTAACCCAGGACATTGAAACTTATAATAAGACGACCGTCGATGACAGTAACATCATAACTTTGATTGGAAATAGCTGATAGAACTACTTCCGCCTTTTCTTCTTCTGCTGTTCACTGGCGGTTAGGAAACAGCTTCCAGGTGCACTACCGCCGTCTACTGGATTTGTGTTCAAGAGCACAACTACATCGCACATCGGGATCAAAGAGTACAGAAGCAGAGAGCAATTTTGTGCTTTTTGTAAAATTATTACACAATTTATTACATTTTACGGCGTATCACAACTTATTTAGTGACACTGCACACATCACTGGATAGAAGAGGCTCTTGGCAATATAAAATACTTGGAATTTATTGCATATCCAAACAATGTTCCATGATATGCTCCACGTATATGTGCTTTTATTTGATCATTCCTCTGTTTTAATGTGATCATCAATCAAAAAAATATACTAAATCCCGAAGATAATGTAAATAAATGTTTATTATTTTATTTTGTGATGTTAATATGTAGGCATTTAACCTGTAATCCTGCAGGGGGCGCTGCAGCCTCACTGTAAAACTGATGGTCTACAATAGCGCAGTGCACGGTTTGTATCTAATAATCATCCATAGGGCGCCACTGTGATGGCAGATCAGTATTTTATAAAAGTTTTTCTTTACTACTCATCATCATGATCACCATCCCCATTTAATTATCTCTCCAATTTCTTCATTGTTTGTATCCATGTCTTTTCCGAGTCAGTTTTCAGCATCCTGATGTGATTGCTGCTTGTTCTGATTTTAATTAAACAGTGGAATGAAAGGTAAACATACATACACACAAATAACAAAAACACTGTCTCAACTTCAGGCTCCATTTGGTTAATTTTAAAATTGTTGCATACAGCAAAACCTCTAAAGTCATGATGCCAAGGAAAAACGTACTGCATCTCTACTGTACAGAAAAAAATGTTATCTCCATTTGGTCTCAGCAATACTCTGAAAAAGTGCAAAGATGTCTTGAAGCTTAGAACAGATGACAATTTGTACAAAACAACAGTTACCAAAAGTTCTTATGGCATCTGAAAACAGGGGAAAATACAGAGACCTGTCTAATTACATTCCCATTTGATGTGTAACTTTATATTTGCAATACAAAAGTAATATTAATATAACAAAACAAACAGTCAGATCAAATTAAATCATAAAAGAATTTTAGCACTGATTTCACTCAGTTTTTAAATGACTGACATTAACAGCATATGGAAATAAAACACAAACAAAAGATGACAATGGCAGAACATAATCCAGGTATTTGCAGTTATACTGTGAAAGATAATTTCAGTAAAAAATGCTCCACAAAACCCTTTTTTGAAATCATCTAAAGCTGATAAGCAAAAGATATAAGAAAAATCTTGTAATTTGACATTGTAGACAAATAAATTGATCGTACGTTTTGGTGAGAAAATGTCAGAAGTTGCATCCTGTGCTGTTGCTATTTTCTACACACATGTTCAGTGCAGACTAAACACCTCAGATGTTCAGTCACTGTCTGGTGCATTGTCACAGCTTCAAACAAGAAACTGTCATGACAAGCACATTATTCACTCAAAAATAATACACCTCACCTCCCTTTTTCTCAATCTTGAGTAGACACAGAAAAAAAATCCTCCTTGTTTTATTTTCAGATTTTCTCATTCTTCATGCCATGCTTTATGGAGAACACAAGAGATACCGGGTGGTGAGCAAATTAATTTCACCTTGGTGGAAAGCATTTGCAGCCGCTGGACAACAATGGCCTTGAGAATACCTGGAGGCCACGACGGAGTTGTCTCTGTTCTGGAAATGGAGTCAGCCCTGAGGCCTCATTCACTGCAGCCACACCTTCAGCCCCCCTCGCTCAGAGTCAAAACAACCAGCCAGGGCAATCACCTGACACATTTCCATCCAGTTTCCACTGCAGAATGTGTTCATTTTCAGGCTAATGGCATGTCATTTTGCTGGAGCCTTTGGTCAAGAATTAATCCTGGAATCAAAACAGATTTTCCGGGGAGCAATCTTCCATCAAGTATTGATTTTTTTACACTCACAGAGCCTGTACTCCCTAATTTAACCTGACAGCCAGTAGCACAATGGACTGGGAGCACCTTGGCATCTCACAGAGGGAGCTCTCCTCCTCCCCACTCTGTCCATGAAGTGAAAGAGAGATTGGGAAGAAAAAAAGAAAAAGGACTCCCAGATGTATAAAACAAAGAGCATTGCTTACAGAAAACACAGAGATAAAGCTTCTGTCTCTCTGTTTTACCTCTAATTATGTTTTCTAGTGCAACTTGGGCAGGTAAGGCTGAGAGGGAAAAGGGGAGAGTGTTGTGCGGCCATCAGATATCATTATGGGCCTGTTGACATCTCCCTGTCTTTGAGTGATTCTCATCTGTGATTTCCCCTGGCCATTTTCTGTGGATGCACAAAGAGGGGTTTCATCATGGCCCCATAAAAAAGGCTCAAAGTGTCGGTACAGGCCCTCACTAATAAGAAAGCAAAGATGTGCACGGTGATGCCACTCCTCTCCCATCCATATCTGCTCTCTTGATGCCTTCAGATATGCAATCATTCTCTTTCCTCCCCTGTTCTTTCTTTGAGTCTCTCTCTGTATGTGCGGTAAGTATACTATAGCGTACGTAGAGGTCAGCAGGATGAGAGGATGATGGAGGGCAGGGCTGGTTATTATCCTCTAGCTCTTAAAGCTGCGATGACCTATGTGCAAGAGTTGCACTTTGCCAAAGGGTTTTCCATGCACTGCTTACAAACTACCGGACAGGTGGGAAACTATTTCAGTTTTCATCTATGTTTAACTCGTAATCATCAATTTCAGGGAAAATGTGGAGTGATACTTACATTTTAGATAAAGCACCCCATTTGCAACACATTTTATGGCTCCATACTATAATTAGTACTATACATTAGCAGGGTCACAGCAGTATGGGTTATGTGGCAATGGGCCCCTCAGCACAGACACTTGAGAGACCCCCACCCTGGCTAACAGACTCAGTCCCCAACCATCATCACAACGTTTGCATCATTTGTGGTAATTTTTTCTGTTGTATTCTGCAGGTTAAAGGATAAGGCCAGTCATGTTCTATGCTAACAGTAATTTCAACACTCCCCACACAGAGACTCAAACCAACACTGATTTGCCTCTACTCACGGCTGATGTCCGTCAGCATGTCAGTCCTGAATCAGCTCGTTCGTCTGTGCCACAGACCTTCACTGTTGTTCAAACAGGATTAAAAACACACCAGTGCTGCTTCACTGGCAAACCCCAGACCCGAGCCCGAGGAGCTGGAGGAGAGGAAACAAAGCTGAGAGCTCACACAAAATCTTGCACATGTGCAGCTGACTCAAACTTGTGCTAACCTAAGGAAATTATAGTTGCTCGGAGACTCTGGGGCCACATAGTTGGGTCTGTTGAATTTAAACTATTAAAACTATGTTTTCTGATGATAATAATTGTTGTGTTTACTGATCATTTTCTTTTATTATCAACAATGCATAAATCTAGAGTATGAGTTTTGCTTGGGGCAAGCAAAGTAAGAAGGTGTCCATCTCTGTCCTGTTTGGTTACAAGATTCCTGCACAGAAATACTGAGCCCAAACTAGTAGAAAACAGAGACATCACAGCCTACAGACATGCATTCAGAAACAGGGCTGCTAGAAAGTTAAATGGACTATGTGCCAATGCAATCAGCTGCTCAAGTTAGACAGGTGTGTCTGTAAAGACCCAGGCTATTAACTCCTCTACCTGCACATACCTCACAGTGTGTCATTGCTAATAATGTTGAAAAAATAGAAACAATGGTGAAAGCAAAAGGGATCATATGCATGGCCGACCTCGATTGCATGTGAGGATTGGTAATTGCACCCCCAGAGGCGTCTGGGTGTGCAGAGCAGCAAAGTGGGAGACGCCTGAGCAGCTCGGGCTTCACAGTCAGTGTACCAACATCTCAACCTTGAGGAGGAAGTGAAAACAAGAAGGCGGAGGAGCGGTGGGTGAAGGATATACAGACAGTTCATTTACCTAGAACATCAGCCCACCGCACATTGTCTGAAAGATAAGGAAAGTGAATGCTTCATGCCTGATGGAAAACAAAGGCAGCAATTTAAAACATCTGCATCCAGCACATGCACACACTCCACCTCTCTGTTCCTCTGTCCTGACTGATATTGAAACATAATCCATTTGGAGCGCCGACATGTCATAATATTTCTATCCGGCCTCCCTCTCCCCAGTCAGGACAATTTCAGGTGGCTGCAGGTTGAACAGGAATGTTTTATTTCAACAAGTCAGACAGTCGGCTGAAGCTGGAGTCTTCACTGCGATTCTGTTTAGAAAAATAATAGAGAGAGAGAGAGAGAAACGAAGGGACACAAAGAAAAGGACATTAAATCCATCTTAAGTAGACCATAGCTGCTCCTGCTAGGTTCAGAAAACAACACGATTCAGAGATTAAACTCATCTTTACTGGCTAACTGTCTTTACTAGTAACACAAAGGCTGGGTGTGAATCCTCAGGCTGTTGTATGCTGCTGTCAAAGCTCTGCCTTGCTGAAGAAAGCAAGGAGAAACTGCAGCCTATGCTCGTCTTTGAACAGAGAGTACTCAAAAAATTCTATATTTGATTCTACACTCGAGATTTATGTGCGAGTTTCACATTACAGTGCTCATACTGTCTTAACCACGGACGGCTTGTGAGACACTGGGGCCTTGGGCACAAACATATAAAAGCCCCCCCCAAAAGTTTTGTGTCTCTTTGTTTTTGCATCTTTGTAGTTTGCATCCATATTTTGTTGTTTTGTGTGTTTGTGGTAATCTTGTATTGTTTTAATTATTTTGTGTTTAGTCGTGTCTCTTTTTTAGTTGTCATTCATTTCTTTTTAGTTATTCTGATTATCTGTTTACTTGCTTAGTGTCTCTTTGTGGTTATTTTTTGTCTATGTTTTACGTGTCAGTGAGGCTGTTTTGTTGGATGTCCCTGAAAAAGAGAGGAGGCCTCTCAGTAGACCTACTCTGAATAAATAAAGGTTTAAAAACCAACTTTTGTCTTGTCTACACTGAGAGTGTGAAGACAGATTGTTCTGTATGTCATATACTGTAGATGTTCAGTATGACAGATGACTGATGCATTCAGGCTGTATTCAGTGATCAGTAAGTGTGCAGACCACACATATCCTGTGGATGTGGATCAGTAGATTTATTACTGAGTGAGCTGCCTGTACAAGTTCTGTTGATAAAAACATTTTAGACATTTAAGATGTCTTGACATAGTTGGAAAAATAGTTGTTAATGTGGATAATATAAGTGACAGCTAATCAAAAGTTTAATCATGCAGCTTATTTTCTCATGGTTGTTTCACTAATGTCAGTGCATTCCCTCAAATTCTTCACAAAAAGTTTAGAGGTTTACAGGAGTATATTCAACTGTAGATTTAAGTTGTTAAATATATGACACTATAAAAGCTGTGCACAAACAGAAGCAAAACTTTTGGGTATGACTCATTTTTACCAGTCACATCCAAGAATGATGTCTAAAAATGTCAATCTGTGACATTTACTCCATAATCTCTGTGCCAGGATTCCTTTAAAGTCAACTGGTACTCTTCATTCAAAAGACAGAATAGAAAGTAAACTTTCATCAGCGGCAGAATACAAACAGGTTGAGATGTGGGTCAGGAGCTGCATCTGCACAATTACACCGCTAATGGCAAATCCAATGAAAATGGCGCGGATAGAAAACAAAAGAATATCAAACAACTTGCTGGAGCTGCGTATACCTCAGCCATCACCGCTCAAAAAGACATCCAATGTTTTGATATGAAGGGGGAGTGAGAGCTGAAAGGAAGACGAAAAAGCATCTCCAACATCAGTTTTCAGTCTAATGTTAATAATTTATGTTGTCTGTGCTTTTTATTATTATTATTTATTTATTTACTACTTTCTTTTCAGCCGCCTGCCTGGTTTTCAAAGGCATCGTGGACAGGGAAGCCGAATCAAACTTTTGAGTTTAGTTTCAAAAGGCTTTCTCCCAATTTATTTTTATATTTCTTCTTCTTTACACTTGTTATTTGTTGAGGCTTTGATGAGAAGCAAACCTGACATGTATTCTTCTGACTGACCCCAAGGAAATCTAAATAAACCGCTAAATACTGTGTATGACTCTTTATGGTTCGCTCATCTCTCAGTTAAATTCATTCAGCTGCTCAGCAAAAACAGGTTAAATGTCAGATAACATAACTGTATACAACCTTAAATATGAAGGTTTGTACAAAACGATTTAAGATGCATTTGACCATGACCTCACAGAGGGAAAGGCAGGACTTGTTTCACTTTATTTGACGTATTGATGCGTTTGATAAGATAAAAAGAGATGTTTTAATGTTTATAGAATATTTGTAATGTATGTTACCGAAAACTTTGAAATCTACACAGACTTTACTTGTGTTACTTATATTGCACTTGTTTTTATGAAACACAGAACGGGAACTACACTTTTCATGTCCTGCTCTAGAACAACAGGCAGAAACTGTAAAACTGGTCAAAGTAGTTAAAAGTTTTCAGGCAGAGTAAAACCTTATTGTAGCTAAAGGCTCCGTAAAATCTAATACTGCTCACACTCTTTAGGGAAAACACTGTCTACAAACAAAATGTGTCTAAACTCGAATCACCTACGTTATATTGGCAGAAATTCAGAGCAGAAATAGCGAAGAAGTGTGAGCTACTTTATTTATTTGCTGATTGTGAGTGAAGCAACCCTTTCCAAAGCAACCTGTCTAACTGATTGTGGCAACCTGTCTAACTGATTGTGAGTGAAACACACACACACACACACACACACACACACACACACACACACACACACACACCATCGGTGCAGACACTTGTTGATTTTTTCCTTTGGATTTAAACTCAAATTCCTGTCCATACATAAAAACTGACAGGTCTTTGCATTGAGACAACCAGCGTTATAGACAACATGTAATTAAACTAGTAGTTTAACTACATTTTGGAGATTTGCACAAGTAGTTAAATTATGTTTGGCCATTTCTGTGTAGTTAACTACTGAAACTACAAACAATTTTGGGCCATTAATGGAAAAGGGACACTTTTTATTTTTATTTTTCCATATGTGAACAGCTTTTCAACTTTGGCTGTGACATTTTCAGCCACAACCGAAGCCTTCAGTTGGATATGGACTTTGTGAGATGGCTCACGTGTCGTATAAACAAGAGATCCTGCTTTGACAAGTAAAGAGATGGGCCCATTTTTAGACCAGGGCTCAAGCTGTTTGTATTGTTTAAAAAGGTGGAAGTTGAAGACTGTTTCAGTTGTTAAGATTGTACAGTCAGATGGGACGAATCAGACGAGTATGAGTAGTTTTCAGACCAGGACTCAAGTCTGCCCAATGGTGGTGGTCAAGTAAATATTTTTTCTTTACTGTTTTAGTTAGATAATATAACACCCAGATTAGTTTACAACAAAAGTGTATATACATATATTGTCCCTGTGAAAAGCCCAGATAGGATTGTTTGGTTCAGGGCACTTGACTTATATTTCATTTACTTCAGTGATTAAATCAGTTCCATGCTTGCAGATATTATTCTATTTAAGCAGCAAAACTGAAAACTCCTTGTGATAAATAAGTCAACAAACCAGTAAAAAGTATATGAACCTTTGCTAAAAATAAAAATGTAGCATCAACGTTATTTTTAAAATCTCTTCTGCTTTAGCTGTCTATATCTAGACATCTAGACACAGACATCTCGCTGTGACAGTTAACAATACCTGCCATAAATTAATATGGCACAATAACATCCATATAGTGGAACACAGAAGATTCCTGTCACTAAAAACACAACACAAGTCATGTCAAACAATTGTTTATTACTAATTATGGTATAAATCAATATGACAGACTTGAAGCTTTGTTTAAGAAATACACAAAGTGCTGCTTAACTGACCAAACAGATATTGCTCTATAGATCAAGTACAGTTTTTAGTCTTAAAAAAACAACCACTGCAGGCTTTTCAGCTTTGGTTTCAAGTTCTTTGACTATTAACAAAACACCAAACCAGGTTGTCGGTTCCATGAAAGGCGATTAACGAGTCATCCTAATTGGGTTAAGAGCAACATCACTGTAATCTTCTCCTCTACAGGTTTGTGAAAACTGAGGTGAATGTCACAACAAATGAGGAACAATGCAGAAAGAAAAAACAGAAGTGGCTCAGGAGATGACTTCACAGAAAGAAAACGATCGTGTGTCAGCGTGATATAAAACCTCTCCCGCCACGTTGCAGGTGAACGTCGATGACACAGTGCAGAGTAATGATGTGCCTCTTCTCCTGACCTGCTGCTTCTCGTATGGCATTTGTATGATTCTCACAAGAACAGTGCTGAGGTAAACCGTGGATGAACTACTGTACATTTCTACTCTTCAGCATTTTTATCTCAGATTTTAAAGATTGTCAACATCATGAATCTATTTCTCTGTACAATGTGCATAACTATAGAGCTTTGGTCCAGCATTGAAGTCGAGCAAAGGCAAAACTCCTTTTTCTGTGTCTGCTTTTGGTTTTGGTTACAGCTTTAATATTAAGCCTCAGAACTGATCCACTTCTGCCCTCTCATCTGTTTATCTGATGAGTGGTGCAGACATTTTGCATTTCCTGGCCTGAAGGTTTAAGCATTTGTTCTGTTGACAGAAATAAAACGCACAGAATGGGTAGGTGTAAATGCAATAAAACAGCGTTGCTATAAATGTCTGGGTGACAATGTAGAAAATTATGATTATTTTCGTGTCTGTGCACCAAAGGAAGTGAAGAATTTCTTTCCCTGCACACAAACACGTGAAGATTTTTCATGTATTTTCTAACAATTACCAACTGCATGTTTTACAGGCAGTGACGATGAACACAGCAGCGCACAGGGGCCTGAAAGGCTGAGATAACCGATGTGACAAGGACGGACAGATATCGAGCAGACACGGTTCTGAATAAATTACATCAAATTTCACCTCACCTCAAATTAAGCTCACTCATTCTGACATGTGACACTTACTCTCAACATTCACCTTGTTCATCTCTTCCTGTGAGGGTTTTCGTAAGAGCCAAATATCTGTAGTGACATCTGGGAGTTTATTATTTGTTTTCCTGGAATATTTCTTCATTAAAAATTAAAAGGGTTGTAACACAATGAATAATTAATAAACATATTAGTGGATTTACCCATGCAAAGTATGATAAAAATATATACGACTGTCGTAGAAATAAATTAAAAGAGGAGAAAAATACACATTTCCATTAAAAATGCTGATTATAAGTGTAAACATTCGCTTTGCTGAGAGGAATGCAGAATGTGAAGACAACAAACACAACTGTCTTTGCACAGAAGCACATGAGCTCAGTAGTTCGGTCAGTGGCAACAAACAGGCTTCAGCCACACTTAATTAAGGAGATGTAAAACCACAAGTTAAATTTTGGGCCGCCTGGTGAAATTTATTTTAGCCAAGACTTATAACGCTTCTTCTCCGTGTGTTTGGAGTTGAAACATGCAGAGTTTCCTCCAATACATTTCCTATATTGTACTTACAGAAGACAGAGCTGTGGCTGTTTGACATGTTTTTTGTTAAACTTGACCTACAGAGTAAAACGCTTTAGAAAAAGGGAGGAGGAAGCCTTGTGCACAAACAAATAAAAAGGTAAAATCTTCCCCAGTCCTTGAGCTGAATGTTTATGTGTTCTTTGGCTATCAGGCTTTGGCAACAGAATGACACAGTAGCTCAAAACAAAGCTGCAGTAGACTCGACAGACACCGACTTTCCGCTTCCCTCCGTCCTCTGAAACAATCTCATGAGATCCTTAATAAATACCTGTAAAAGTTGTACAAAGTTACACTGTGACTGAAAATATTTGCAGGTAAATCAAAAACATTTTATGCACTTGTTTAACAGCAAAGGTATTTTCCAGAAAAAAACATTACCAGTGTGATTTCAATCTGAAGACAGCGTTTTTTTTTTAGATATTTACATAGAAACAATGAAGAAAAATTAAGTGAGACAAAGATAAAACACATATAGGTTAGATTTGCCAGTACAAATGTAAAAATTTAGAGCACATATACATTACAAAATTATTCTTAGATGCAACAGACTTTGGTAAATAGTGTTTTGATTTGGTATGATCTCTCTTTACTAAATCCCTCCTCATGGGAACCAAAATGTGGTCTGTAAAGCCAGAATCTAAAACTGTTTTTACACAATTCTCAGATAATATTCTCTTTTTTTCTTGTTTTTGGTTTTGCCATTTGTCATTTACACAACTGTGGCAATCACACTGACAACACATACAGTAGATTTTGTTTGCAAACTGTCCATCCAGGTGACTTGGGAACATTTCTCAATTCTCATTTCAAGATGAGTTCATCCATCTTTGCTGATTTGTAATGGCCTCCCCTTCGCCTTTGGAGGGCTCGTTCATTTCGGGAGCTCCTGTAGAGAGTCGGTGAGAGGGTCCACTGGTGCGGCCGTGCCCAGTTCGGGCTGTTTCAAACGCTTTATTGTGTTTTTCAAGGCTTGCCTCTTGTTGCAGAACCAGACACGCACCACCTCCCTGTCATAGTTCAGTTTCTCTGCTATTTCCGTCATTTCCTGTCCAGAGGGGTGCGTGTTCTTCTCAAAGTGGCTGTTGAGGATCTCGAGTGCCTGTGGGGTGAACGAGGTCCTCCGCTTGCGTTTTTTCGAAGGCTCACTGCCGATAAACTCAGTCAGGTTCTGCATGCCGGATCGGTGGCGGGCTTCAGCCTCGGCCATCCAGCGCTCCAGAACGGGCTTAATCTTCTGGGCACTTTTAGGGGTGATGTCCAACTTCTCAAACCTGGCAGGATATAAAAGGCCAGGGTTCAGTTTACCTGTCAGACTGCTACCTATAATGTTCTCTTGGGCTTCCTGTGGTTGGAAAAAGTGGCTTCTCAGGATGGTGTGTCTGGGGAGAATTGAGAAAAAAGAATCTTACTTAGGTGCCCCGCCAGAACAAGGGATAAACTGCCTGTCTTTTAATCTCCTCAAACAGAATGCCACTAGGACTGAGACTAACATCCAGGTACACATGCGAGCCAGACTCCACTGTATTCTGCACCTGGATCACCTCAGCTGGAGCAGCTGGAGGTAACGGGTGCCAGTAGGGTGATCATTTTCTGGAGGAGGCTGTGGTTCTCTGTCCCAAACTGGCAACAGTGGATTAGGAGCCAGTGGCTAAAATAAGACCCATCTGAACCACAAACATACCAAACATCTGACTAAATGTTTCAAATAATGTGCTGCAAATTCAGGCTGGACGATTAATCATTTCTCGAGTGCGATTCAGACCCCTATGTGATCTCAGTCTCAAGTGACAATGATTCTGCTGTTTGCATTAGCAGTGAGATCCCTTGCATCAAATCAAGTGGTCCCTTTAAGCTACATTACCACTGTAAATACAACGTAATGTAACATAACGTAACGTAAACCAACCACCAGGCCAAACATGTTAGATTTGTTTTTGAATCAGTCTTCTCTTGCTGTGTACAGCTTGTCGTGTGATGTAATGCATTCTTGTTACTGGTTAAGGCAGCTTGGCGAGGAAAAGGGAGTGCTTGGTTTGATGCAAGGCTGCCAATGCTAACGCGGCAGAATCACTGTCATGTGAGACTGAGACTGCACAGGGATCCGAATCACGGCCAAAAAATGATTAATAGTGCATCCCTACTGTAAAATTAAACCAACAGAAAAAAGCAGGAAAAACTCCCAAAATATCCATTTTCTACTCCTCAGGTAATAAAACAAACAAAAACAAAATCTACTAATGCATGCAGTTAAATGTGGGACCATTGTTTATTTACAGCAATAGGCTGCATTATTAATCAAAATGTACATTTAATACACTTTTCAAGCTTTCTTTCATCCTCCAACAGCCCCTCAGTTTATATTTAATAAGGAAACATTTACACACTCTAATCCTGAACATTTCTTCGCAGCTCATAATTCTGACTCCACAGTCGAGGTAGCTTGTTCTAAAACACTGCTGCCTGGCAGCTCAGTGACTCTGTCAGTGATAGGAACAGATACTGTATATGACATGTGAATTAGACATGATGAAGATGAGTTTAGGTTTTGAAGATGAAGAAGACAGTGGGTTGTTCTTGTGCTAATGACGTGTTCCATTTACCACGGAGCTCAGAATTCAGAGGTGGGAATGACATCATCCCCGACTTAACTGCGTTACTGCTTCAGTTAACCATGATACCAGTCTGTGGCAGGTTAGCCATTGTTAGCAAAACCAGTGTATAACAGTGCATTATGTGGTATTTTGACGATACAAACATTGTAGCAAAGGGAAGTTGAACAGTGCTGTGTGTACAACAGTTTTAATGAGACACGAATAAGACATACTAAGTGCTAATAAAGAGTATATTACTGTATATTATATACATTTTTTTATTGCTGATGTGCGGAGCAGCCATCTTAGATTTTAAGGTCGGGGTTAATGAAGTTTTTCTGCCGTTCCAGTTGAAATTTCTGACTGGGAACTTCCCAGGTCAAATGGAAGGCACCATAAGTATCGATGGAAAGCAGTGCGTTTCACCCAAACTAACAAAGACATATTTGGGTTTGCTGAGCAAATCTGAGACAGTATTTCATTAGACAAAGTTCTTGTAAAGCTGCTCTATGTTGAGAAATGTAAATATGAATTAGACATAAATTACACACTGACTGTCCGTTAGAGAAGTTTGGCTTCTTTTGGTTAATAGAAAAAAATGATTTTCTATAAGAATGTTTTATACTCCTGTGTGATGTTTTGATGTTGATCTTAATGCTGAAATATTTGATAACCCACCCTTGTGATATAAGTAAATCTGAGTTTGTCCAAAATTCATGTCAGTAATTTAGCTGGTCTAGAAACTAGTTGTGTATTCCTGGTTGATTATTAAGTCTGATTATTTCTTTATGAATATGTTTGCATTCATATCAAACTGAAGCCAAAAGAAGACCGACTGGTGCATTGTTGGTTTCATGATGCCCTCATGTAGTGCCTGTGCAGGTAAACAAATAAACTGCGGGGAAAACATACTGAGCAATGAGTGGAGACAAGATGGAAGCATCTGTCAGTGTCAGTTCACCATCTGGGTTCAGGCCCCAGAGCTACTGCGGCGTCCTGTTTCTCCTCAAACTTCAGTCTGAGTTGATGTTAACTAAACTAAACCATGTGAAGCTTTTGCCTCTCTACTTTAAACATGAGCATGTCATGTCTAGTGCCATACGAACAAAAAACTGTCTTAACAGCATGAATAGCAGCCCACAGAGAGTTTATTTTTCAAGCTAATGGCTTTTAATGTATGTTATGAATATTTGAATTATGCCTGGTTGTAAATATTTCATGTGAGATTTTTAAGACTTTAAACATTAGTCAGAGACGGCGGGGCCTCATAAAAACCTCGTCTCCTGTACTGTTTCACAAGATATCTGCCATTTTATGTTGATGTGATGAAATTTTAAAAGTGCGTGGCAGCACCGAGTCACATAAACAGTACAGGTCATCAGCAAAGCACATGCATTGCAGAGGAAAATTAAAAATAGAATGGGGATTTTACTGAGAAAGTATCCAACTTTATGCAAACCTACAACTGTTCTTGGCAAAGTTGTCACAATATACCTTTAACTTGATTTTTATAAAAGAAACATCTTTACCCAGCAGAATAAATGATGACACTTTAGCTCTCTTAAAAAAAATGTATATTTGGACAGGATGTAGCCCAATTATTCTGCTTTGAAAGGTATTCATGGTTCATTTGGCGTTTTCATGCAAGATGCTAGTGAAGTGGAACAACAACAGGGATGAAACACTGATTGTCTCATGAATGTATAATAAACCATTTATGGCTTAACTGTCCTCGTGGCAGCAGTAAAACATGTCTTATTAGCAGATCATCGTCGTCAAGTTGTCTCATGCTCAGGCAGCACGAACGGGCCTAAGTAATTATTAAATGCTTTAAGTGCTTGGTGTAATACTTGTGTATGTATTTTGCATAGCTAAAGTGTAGCTGTCATATCAGCGAGTGAGAGGAAGGGTGAGTAAAGGCACGAGTTTTTATTTTCGAGATGATGAGTCAGTTTTGAATCTTAATACCTTAATAATGTCTGTTAAAACATGACATGATAAACAAATGAGCACCAGACGACTCAGTGTGGCTACATGACTTCATCTGATTTCATGTGACAGAACAAGGGCCTACTGATCAGAAACGATGAACCATTTGTTGTCGGGCTGTTCTCTTCTTTGTTTGTCCTTACCTGCAGATGGCAGACTGGCTGTACGCCGGCCCCTCGGCGGCGCTGAGCGCCTGGCCCACCTGAGTCTGTGTCAGGCCCAGGGACAGCCGGCGGATCTTGAACGCTTTGGCGAATTCTCGTATCTCCTCCAGGTTGACCCCGTCCACCTCACTGGGAGCAGTCTGCGGGTCTACAATACAACAAACACATCTCTTTTTATTAGCCCTGTGCTCCTCTGTCGCTTACCTCATTTTCTAGAGTGAATGAAGCAAATGTCCAGCCATATGTGATCACACCCGCCTCTAACAACTCTAAAAAATGTTGCTGCTCTGGGTCAGAACCTATTATTTCTCTTTGCCCTTGTGCTGTAAACTATGTGTATCTGAGTGACGTTTTGAAAAATAAATTCATCAGACGTGTGAATACAGGTCTGACTTGCCAGTGTAAATCTTTTATTTCATACCAAAGCATTTAGACAACCACGTGACACAGAGGTTGTTAATTCAATAAACAAATATACACATACATTCTGCAGCTGCCTCCCTTAGATAAACATTAAATGATGTATAAATACATTTTTTTCATCCCTTTGACCTGTAGCAAACACATCTCAGGCCTTTAAACCAGCAGTGAGCCTCATAAACAACAGAACACATTCGTTATACAAAGAAATGCTGCTTGTAGATCTCTGCATTTGAACAGATCTAAAAAAACTTCACCGAAGCGTTTTGAAGAATTCCTCTGCTAATAAAAGGTGATTTCACATTGTACATCAATGTCAGGTGCTCTGGCATCCTGCTTACTAAAGCAAAGTTTGTGCCTCTGAATTATTCATCTTGGTCATTATTAATGAATTATTAAAGGAATCCTCCAAGCGTATTTAAGCAAAAATCTATGAGGCTGCCATCTCCTCGTGGCTCATAAGTGACGTGCAGCGTATGTGGCGTGCTCCAGATGTGTGAACACTGGAGACTCAGAGCTAACTGAAGCGGGAGGGTGAGCACTCACAGCTTCCGGTCCCATCGTCTCCACACTGATGAGCATCTCCTCATCGTTACCAGTGGAGGTTATTTAGTTGTTTGAAATACTAATGGTACTCTGGAGCAGTGGTTCTCAGTCAGTGTAGCCCCTGGATTCATATTTTTCTTTAGACTTTAGGTCATGCATGACTCAAGATTTCAACCTCTTCTAATTTATTTGGCAGTAATGAATGGTGGAGTGAGAGAGAAACAGAACAAACACCGAGACAATCAATGTATGAGCCTCCAAGAGCTACTTTCCTTCACAGCAAAAATAAACATAATAAGCTTAGTTAGTTAGTTTACTTGTCTGTTTTGCTAAACGATTGCAGATTCATGCTTAATGCTTAGTAGGTTTTGACTTTGCTTAGTTTGGTTTGTGACTATTACTATTTGCTCATCATAAGGATTGGTCATACATACAAGCAATATCTCTCTTTTGACTTATGTGCTACACTGAGGTGCAGTACCGTACCTATACCACTGAAGACTGGCCAATCCGGCTGCCAGACCAGGTACAGGTATTAGTGTTGTAGTCCAGCCAATAAACCTCGAGTCACAAGTCCAGAGAGTCTGGACTCGAGTACAAAACAGTGGCTGGTATAAATGCATTCATGGATCTAGATCTGCACTGACATTTATTTTCTTATCCAGATACTGAATGCGTGTTATTACCGTATATGCCATTTGCCAGGGCACTTTAACCTCTTTCTAGTTCCAGTGCAGCTGCTCAGTGGAAACTAATAGAAGGTTATGATTTTACAGGTAAAACGACCACAGGCATACTCAGTTAAAATTCTCCAGACAAATAAAAGTAAAAAATAAACAAATCTTTAGTACAAAATATTGCTGACATTCATCTTTCTGACATTTTCCCATCTGATAATTTTAAATAAGAGTAACAGACGTTCTCAGCTTTTTAATCTGTTTCTGGCACTTTGTGGCCGGTGAATGCAATGACATTTCATCGTCTCTCCTCTGCGGACGACTCCGATTCTGTCATGGGAGTTTGCTTTGTGTTTGTCTGCTGTAAGGGATATTAAGAGGAAGTGGTGTGGCTCCTGCTCACCTAAAGCATTAATTTTATTTACGACAGAACTGAACCACAATGATTTTGTACAGGTTTAAAAATTGTTTATGAGGTGTTTTCACAGCTACAAGTAAACATAAACTAAACACAATGTCTACAACAAGCTGATCAGTGGTTGCTTGTTTTTTTTATTAAATTCAGCGGCATTGTAGCTGCCTTTGAAATGAGTTTACATTGAGTTTAGTGGAATTGACTCTGACAAATGAAATTTATCTGAATAAAACTGACTTTTTAAAGGCAGTAGTTGCATGCTGACAGGCTGTGGCCCAGTGATTTATAAGGCTCAGCTCAAGGCCTACGCTTTGGGATAATGAAACTTATGTTCATTATACATAACACACGCCACTTTGGATCACCTAATAAACCAAATAAATGACAAACAGGCAAAATAAAACAATTGTAAGGGCATGGGGATCAGTCAAAAGCTGTCCACCATGTTGGATCCAGCCCATGATGTTAAAGCAATAGTTCATCTAAATAACAAAAATACATTTATTCTCCTACTCATCATGGTTTCTAGCCACCCAGACAGTATGGTTGTATTTGTTGAAGTTTTGAAAAGACAGTAAATGATATTATGTCTCTGTCATAAAACAATGGAGCCTAATAATATTTCTGGTTCCTAAAGCAAAATGGCACAATGGTGCAGTGGTTTGTATGGTCACATAACGGCAGGAAGGATCTGATCTGTCTATATATTAATGAAAATTCCCTTATTTTATCAATGTACGGTCTTCAATCCTTGCTTGACCTGGAAGTCGTTCCAGTGCGCCATGATGAAGGGTGTTTATTTTTGCTCTGAGGACTGAATGCGGAGCGATGAGGCTGTATGGAGGAACTATAAACGAGGATACACAAGTGCATCCTTCACGGAAATCTGTTATGGATCCCTTTGTCAAAAATCTGTTTGTGATTGGACAATTCACATGAAGGATCAGAGGGAAGGATGTCTCATGTCAGTTAAAATGTGCTTTCTCAGTTCCTCTCCTCTTATCTTTTCTTTTTGCATTTTAGGTGAGAAGGACTAAGACACAAGAAAAACACGCAAGTGAGGGAGTCACCTCAGGTCCCCTGTGACCCTCAGGAATAAGCAGATAGAGCTAATGGGTCAATGATTGGGTACTTAAAACATCCAAAATTACATTTAAAAAACAGCAACATGTCTTTCCAGAAACCGTGTCCCTGTTACTGGATACCTCACAAAACATGGTGTCAGCATTTTGTAGAGAAATTTCTTTTACTCACTCATTTCTTTAAAATGAGTGAGTTAATTCTGATAAATTATTGTTCACGTTTATTTTTAATCGTTTACAGCAAGGTGAGTGAACTCTAAATCCTATTAGTGGTATGTAAGAAAATATATTTTTTGGTATTTAGGTGAGCAGACCCCTTACGTTTGAAAACAATAGTAGGGATATGGTTCTTTATTCCGTATATCTGAAGGCATGTTGTGTTTTTGTGAGCTGTTTTGGACACTTACTGCTGACCAGCTGCCCCACGCTGAGAGCTGAGGAAGAGGAGGAGGTGGAGGAGGAGGAAGAGCCCTGGTGGAGAGGACTCTGTCTGTGGGGCATGTGGAGTAGGCTGGGCTGAGATGATGTGGAGCCTGTCTGACCCTGCTGAGCCTGAGGCAACTGGACACGCACACACACACACACACACACACACACACACACACACACACACACACACACACACACACACACACACACACACACAGAGTTGATACAATATATCGACAGCATGCAGTACAGAAAAATATCCATTATTCCCTCGGCCCATCATCAAAATAATCACCATTTATCGTAATCATCTCATTATGGTGATTTGGCTTCAGTCTAATCAACCAATCAATTAAATTAGACACTTAAACCTGAATATAATGAGATTTACCTTGTACCTGATGATGAATAAACGCTAAATACTGCCTGAGCATTCAGACTGACAGGGCAGAATACAGTGTCAATAGCTTGCTCAAAAGACTACAGCAGGGCTTTACTATTGCAACAGACTGTGAGAGTCTGAAAAGAAGCACTGTAGCTGCTGGTTCAGCTCGGGTGCTCTACTGTCTCTATGATCTTCATAATCACTTCTCTGCAGAAGTCAACTCAGCGTAGAAAAGAAAACAGCTTGTGACAATTAGAGTCCTCGCTATCGTCATCAGGCCTGTGAAGATGCAAATAATGGCAGCTTGACTCAGAAATAAAAACATGTGGACACAGCAGTCCCCATATCAAACATAATTCATGATCCAGAAGCTAGTGCTCTGATGGCGAGAAAACAATGTATTTTCATGTTTTATGCACAATTGAATTGCTTTTACAAGATCAAGATGGTACGTCTTGGCTTTTAAAGCGAAAAGCTGTCTCTGCCATAAGCTGGGCCAGCTTCTTCTCTCCTTCTTTGCTATTAATTATTTTCGCTGTGGCATGTGTTTGTTTGGATGGTGGGGGGTGTCAACAGCGATGCACACACTGTCAGGACTGTTGACAGGCTCGGAGAATTATCTAGCTTCACTGGAAATATTCTAGAGTGCAGGCTCTGACAACCGTAAATTATGCCTACAGAACAATGTGTACATGTGGGCTTTGAAGGGGAAACAAAAGCATAAACATTATTACAAATGCATTAATTCATTCAAGAGTATGATCTGATGTTTGAGGGAGCCACAATTAGCTGTCCATCTGCTGAGTTCATTGATTCGGCACATCTGTACACGGCTTCAAACTTTTACTCTGTAATTCCGCACTGACATCGCCATTTTCAAGTCAATAACAGTTTCATTGTTGTGTACATCTGACTTCACGCTTGTGCACTGTATAGATCTTTAAAGTGGGAGGAGAAATGCTTCAGCTTGAGTTTCCATACTTACAGTATGAGTGCAAAGAAAAAAAAGTGTGTTTTGGGGTCTTCCTTTAAATGAAAACAAAATACTTCTTGTTCAGGTCAGAGAGGACAAACTATAAGTCTGGAGAGTGTGACTGAGGAGGGAAGGAGACGGAAACGGAAAGAGGTGGAGGAGTGTTTGAGTTTTAAGTGGGGTGATGAAAAGTGGGCTCTGCAGGGGCGCAGCAGTTTTCCTGAGACTGTCTGAAAGGTTGGCTGACAAGTGCCTTCCAAACATGCACAGACACACACACACACACACACACACGAACCACTGTACCTAAAATGACAATTTTCCAAGTGAAATGGTGCAAATGAGTGTTGAAGCAGGGAAAATATGATGTGTTTAGCATAAAACAGACGTCACTAGCAGTGCTGGAATACTGCTTTATATTTAATAAACAGAGTTCTAGTCTGACTCCACTAGGTGTAGCTCATTCAACAGTTTTATAATCAGCTCTTCATCACTGTCAGAGCTTCTGTTTCAGTGTATCATAAGCTGCTTTACAAGATATTCTCCTTTATCTGTGCGTGTGTTTGTGCATCAGTGTATATGTTACCTGCTGTCCAGGCTTGATTGGGGACAGCGTGATTCCCTGGGTGTTGATGACAGGCAGGATCTGATTGCCGATCACCGTGGCGATGATCTGGCCTTGAGCGTTGGTCAAAAGCTGAGGTGTAATTGGCTGTACCTGCAGTGCTGGGTTGCCACCTCCTGATTGGCTGGAGGGCCCTGCAGAGTTGGGCATCAGTGGGATTGTTCCAATTATCTACAAAGGGGGTAGAGGGGAGACAAAATCAGCTGGGCAGTTTAAAAGAGAAGGAGTAGAGAGGGCAAACGCCACCGGAGGTATCAGTCTTAATGATCTCTGCCACTGAGAATCTTTTATTTCTGCATTTTTGGAGTGCTCAGAAACATAACGCGAGGTCGGCATTTCGCTGTGTTATGAAGCTAATCACAGCACCTGGCCTTTGAGTTGGTCTGTGTGTGATTTGGACAGAGAAACATGCATAAGTGTCCACTGATCATCTGTCACTGGGGTGGTTTTACAGGCTGGATCAAGTGAAGCCAAAGCAGACTGCTGGGAGTGCCCTGCAAAGGTCAGAGCTGAATACCTGTATGTGTGATGGTGCACACCAGTGACTGTATTATCCATCATCAGGCCAAGACTGGGATGACTGTGTGTGTGTCTAAGTGTGTTTGTGCTTAAGTAGAGACCAAAGCAGAAAGGGAATGGAAAGTGGAAAGAAAGAGCAAGAAAAAAAAAACAATAAGAGGGAGAAAAGAGGCGCATCAAGAGAGTGAGACAGGACCCTGTGTTTCTAATTCAACTCTCAG
The DNA here is from genome assembly GCF_001952655.1 of Monopterus albus. NCBI lineage: Eukaryota > Metazoa > Chordata > Actinopteri > Synbranchiformes > Synbranchidae > Monopterus > Monopterus albus. The sequence continues at coordinate 313,993 of NW_018128106.1, read as the reverse complement.
GGTCCCAGGGGTACTTCAACCCCCCTCCATTGCCTGCTCTCCTCTCCTCTGTGGCTGTAATCAGGAAGGGCAGATCAAAGGGGGCGGCAGAGTGTCACTGCAGCGTTTTAGCTCTCAGAGCTGCCAGAGTGTGGCCAAGAGTGGCGCTTTTGGGGGGACTTAGCACCTCTTCACCATGATGAAGGTTAATGCCATCTGGGGACTGGTTCTGGGCAGCGTCCTGCTCCCCCCACTGCTGACAGCACTCCTTCACCAAGCCTCATTACACCAGAGAGCAACTCACCACAGATGAGACACCCATCACTGTAAATTCTGTTATTTGGCAACTGGGCAAAGAACAACTTTTTCTAAAATTGCACTGTCTTTGACTCCTCTTCTTTAAGTTTACATTTTGATCCAAGCCAACACCTTAACTCAAAGAAACACAAAACTACAAACACCTTCCACGTAACATTAACTGAGCCCTTTCTGGCTCCTATTGCAGCCACTGCTGATGTGTCTCAGGACGCGTTCCACCTCCCCCTCCTCCCTGCCCCATCTCTTTGACATAATGGGGAGGGATCAGTGACAGAAAGGTAGGCCGACAATCTGTGATTCATCCCTGCTACGGCTCATTTGCTTACGTTGCTTCGCATTAGGGGAGAGATAATTTATCTCTATCTCTCTGCGCCCGCTTTACAAATTCCCTGTAATGCTCTCCTGCCACTTAGCATATTTTATTGCCCTGCCTGATGCTCATGTCTCCTGAGTCCCACTGATCCCGCTTTGCATGCCACAGTGGCAGGGAACTTGTTCCGCTCAATTATTCATCATCATTGGACTAAGTGGTTCCTCTATAAGCATAATAAAAGAGCAGGCAACTGACAGCTCAGCTCTCGTCCCTGTTTCACTGCGCAGCGCTTCTCCTTCTGACTATCTCAGGCAGATGTTTTCATGGCAGTGTCACAGAGCTCTTCTCAGGTCAGAAGGGGACAGGTCTTTGAGTAATACAGACAGATGGAAAGACTAATGGGAAGTACTGCATTCGGCAAAGCCCATGCTTAGTGAGCAGAGGTCTTAAACATTATTAGGGCTGGATATGAAACCTCAATATTGTCTAATAATGCACAAAATCATAATCATTTTCAACAATGTGTTTGGTTGATAGAATACTTTAAATGTGCTTTTTTAAGAGATACAATCCTAATTTAGATCTCTGTGATGTAAAAACCATGACTTTGTGTGATTTGTGAGCGACTGTGTGAACGACAGCTGAAATATGGATTTCACGTTTGACACGAAGCTCATAACATGTCATTCTACTGCTGACATACATCAAATTTTGCAATTAATTTGTAACATTTTTATTGATATCAAGGACGCTGCTCTGTTTTGAGTGTGGGCTTCCAAACCTGAAGTGCTTCCAATCAGCCAGCACAAAATCTACTTACTGTAGCCTATACATAGTCTGAATTTGAAACTTGATGGAGACAAAAAATCATTTCAGTGTCAAAGTACCTGACTGTGTTTTTTAAAGATACACTTTAATTACAGTTCATGACCCTTTAATGAATTAAACAGCCTTGAGGACCTTCTCTCATTCACTGTTAGCCCCTCACTTCAGCTATTTTCCTGTTTCACTCCAGTTTGTATGGCATGTGAGTAACATGCCTTTCTCCCCCCCAGCAGAACTCATTAAGATTATTCTGCTTTTGTTTCCACAGAAATGTCATCTCATCTCTCCAGCTAGGGCAATCTGTGTCTTTAGCCATGGTCACCAGGCAATATCTCTGCCCATTTTCTCTTCTCTACTGTTCATGTGGTGAATTCAAGAGGGAAAATGTTTGAGAAGTTTGGACTCGTGTCAATACACACGTCCAAAAAAGCTACTGTTCAAAGCAAATCAAATTAGTTATTTAACAGGAATTATCAACCACATTCATCCACAACAACCTGGATTATGGATTATGTATCAAAAATGCCCAACATCACCTTGTTGCAACACCTCAAACATGAGGATTTGTTGCTTTTCTGAGTGTTAGTTGGACAAAACAGGCAACCTGGGAAGTTGTAGGAAACTGACAGATAGATTGATAAAGAAAATAATCAACAGTTGCAGCTCTACAAAAGATTTACAACTACAAGGTCAAAAGTATTTCACACTGTGGTTGCAGCTGAAGGCCTGGAACCTCCCCCACCAATACACGGGGCGCGCTTGGGTTGTGAATCTGCTTCACCTGCTTTAAAGCTTAACTTATTTTGCAGGTTAGCAGTGTATGTGCTCCTTACCTGTTATTCTGTGCGTTAGTGGCAGCGCAACGTGCCCAGAGGGTGACAGGCCTCACTAAAGGCCGGTAATGCTGGAAATAAAAAGGATGGATGGCACAGTGGGAGGAGGGGGTTTTCATACAGTACATGAGCTGAAGCAGGGTTAACCAAACTGGGACCACTTCAGCGGTGTCAACACCTTTCAGAACGTATGGTACACTACATAAAAAACCCTTAATGTTTCCATTTTCCACCTCAGTTTTTACTCATTAAGCTGTGGGGAAAGTGAGAATTTCTACTGAATAGAAGATATCCACAAAAATGCCACAGATACAAAAAGTAAAAAAAATCAGAAGTGAGAGTGTCTTAACAATATTCTGGCTTTTGTGCACTCCCTTAATCACTGTTGTAGAGGCAGAGAGGATAAAAGAGCCTCATTGATTCTCCTTGGAGAATAAAAAAACAATTAAGGTTTAGAAACATATTGAACTTCAGACATCCATCCAAACTGGCACTTTTCAAGGTTCCCAGAGCCCTTGCATATGAAAAGGTCTTTTGAGTTGTAGAGGAAATTAGGAGTTCAAAAACAGTATGCTGCATTTTAAGTTCAGGGAAAGGTGACATTTTACTCATAGAGTACAAAAATGATAGATTGTTCTTTAAATTCCAAATGAACACTACCCTGAATGAATAAAAGTAAACAGTGAATCTAGTAAAAACTGCTCCTGTTTTTTTAGATTGTCCACACTGACATAAATTTGTTGGCCCTCCATCCCTGTTTGAGGTATGTATTAGCCTGTATAATCTCCTCAGTGGTGGTGAGGAGGAGGGCGGGACCTTCTGATAGGGTTGTACATGTTTCAGAGCCCTCTGTCTGAATAATGCTGTGGAATAATGAGGTGGGGAGCAAAGGATGTAGCCCAGGGCTTTGACCATCTTTGTGACCTGATTATGTCAGGGCGTGTCAGCCACCAAGACACTACAAAAGCACAGAGCATCCCATCAAGTCCACATCCAGTGATCTGTCCCCATTGCTCCAGGCACCGTGCGAGCCAGGGAAGTCCATACTGTCTCATTAGCAACATTTAGCATCGAGCACTCACAACACTTTACTATAAACAGTGAAGCACGATCATGCTGGTGGTGCTGAAACCTAACTTTGGTAGGCTAAATGTCAAGTGCAACACTTCTTGTGTGTGGCCAGAAAAGTTGATTTTGATTCTGAAAAGTAGCAGTTTAGTGCTAAGGAATTAACAGCTACTGCTTCGGGTTTCACCATATTTTTAACTTTTCCCTGTGAGGACAGTGCAAGTGTTAAAAGATGAGATGGAGGTTAAGGTAAATAACACAGAGTGGCATGAAAGGGCACATTGTCCATACAATTTTCCTTTAATATGTGCTCTGTGCAACAGCGATAAGATGATTCATTAGATAGAGCCCCACAATGACAAGCATCATCGTTCAACCCTCTGGCTACTGATGGAACAATTCTGCAGCCACCCTGTAAATATGACAAGGTCAGCGTTTTACTGCGACAGGCGTATGCGGATAAGAGAAAGAAGGCTCTTTTTATTCCCCAAAAGCTTAATATATGTTGGGGTCCCTACTAGACTGTAGACAAACAGCTTTAAGAGCCACCACTAGAAATCTATGAGGAAAGATCAGAAATACTATGAAAATGTTTTATATGGAACTGCACTGCACATTCCTGCATGATAGATGGTCCAGAACTCTATTTTACAGACCAGTTACAAATGCTCTTCTCTGCATCTCTCTGTAGTATTTAATTAGCTCCATGTACACCTGAGACTTTTAGCATGTTAGTGTCCTGTATGCAGGACTCACCTGTCCTTGTGCATTGGTGACCAACTGCCCGGTGGCTCCTTGCAGGTTTGAGAGGGTGCTGCCAAACACCTGAGAACTGGCGATGGATCCCATGGCTGCTGCTGCTGCTACTGCTGCCTGGCTGGCCAGAGGATTCAGCTAAAAAGGGAAAAGAAATCATTCATCGCAACTGCATCTGTTAAAGTCACCAGTATAATGGTAATTCCTAAAAAAAGCTGCTTCAGGAGAGCTTGCTGTGGGGGGGCTTCACACTTCTGCTCTTTGTTGTCACGGCCAGAATAGGTTAACTGCGGTGGGGTCTGTATAGTCCAGTAGTGAGGACTATGCAGTCCATCATACGTTTCCCAGAGGTCTGTGCACCTGAGCCCAGTGGGAAACCTGAGGGTAGGGAGGAGCAGTGAAAATGGGAGGGCAGCGGTGAATAAGTGGCCATTTTACCACTCTAAGTGCTTCTTCAGGCCCCCGGGGCGAGTCTCTCTACCCGCAGCAGTGGCCCAACAGCATCCTGCTCTCACAATAGAACTGGGCAGTGTGGCCATGCATCACTGTATCGTCAACTGCTTCAATACGCTTCGACTAAGAATTCCTCCTGCATCGTAAAGCACCTAGCACACTGTTACTTTTGAAGGAGAGGAGGGTTACAATGACCATCTTTATCCCAGATGTAATGGACTCATCTGGTTTGGCCTGTGGTTGTGAAAAGAGGCTCCTCGCATCACAGAGACGCTGTAGCACCCTGCCACATCACGAAGATTACCCATATAAATCAAGCTAACCACTTATTACGGGCCTGAAAAATGCACTGCTGATTCGGTTGTAGTGCAGCAGAGCAAAGTCTTATTAAGCTGAGTAAGTAGATCAAAGACCAAGAAGAGATAGGAGACCTACCAATTACTCAGCAGAATAGAGAAATAATAAAAACACTGCTTAGAAGCAGGTTCCCTGCTGCTAATAGAGTTTGGTCACATATTCAAACAAGACTGCTGACAGTAAGGTTTATATTAAAGGATTGCAGGTGTTTTATAAATCATTAAGTTTATGTAAAATAAAAGGTGCCGTAGCAGAAATTCTTTTACTGAAACATCAACTTTTCTACGCTTTCTGGACTCAGCAGGGAATTCGGCTTTGTTCATCTGAGATCATTCAGTTGCTATTCATCTTTTATCTTACTCCACGGCCATATTATTACACGTTCTGAAATCAAATGATGAAAAAATGCCACCGAGCGATCAATACTTTTTCATTGACAGTAAAGGTTAAGCACATTAAGAATGACACTGCATTTGTCTTATGAAATCATATTTCATGTTGGTGGCCTCAAATTGGCCGTGATTGATATTGCCTCCACTCGTCTGAAAGTCATCCAGTTTTTCCTCGATAATCGCAAGATTGTCTTTTATGTGTCCAGCGGTCATCCTTTGGAAAACTTAACATCTCAAATGTAGAAAAAGCAGAAGAACAAAACAGCCACAATACAACATTAAACAACATTTCTTTACACATCTCTTAAACTCTGAGGAAATCAATGCATGTTTATTATCCGGCACAAAATATATACCCTAAACATGTCATTTCGTGTAATATTTGTTCATGTTTGATCTAAATCAGAGTGGATGCACTTTAATTAAGGGCAAGTTAGTATTGACTGAAAAATCAGCTTCAGATTTGACTTTGCCCAACAATGCATCAACATTACCAAGCTGTCTTTTACTGAAATATATTAAGTTATTAAGCTATTATGTAGCTCATACTACAATACACACTCACTGGCCACTTTATTAGATACACCTGTACAACTGTATGCCCTTCAATGCAACACTTCTGCCTTAACATCTGTGTTAGGCATGCTCAGAAGGTAGTGTTGTACTAGATTGCATTATATTCAGAGGTGTTCCTAATATTCTACTCTCATGTAGCTGGGGAGGACAAACATAAAGGAAATACCACCTTTAACTAAATTCAATATTAATCATATAATTAAATTTATACATTTATAACAATTTCACCAAAAACTGAAACAGTTGAGCTTCATAAACAGATGTTAAGGCAGAAGTGTTGCACTGAGTTGCATACGATTGTACAGGTGTCCCTAATAAAGTGGCCAGTGAGTGTACAGTGCAGTGCAAGATAAACTTTTAACTTTCATTAGACCTGGGTAATAACACAGTAGTGCTGTGTGTCCATTTTTAGAAAAAATCAAAATATGATGCTCTGATCTTCTCAAGTTATCTGATTTCTGTTGTCCAAACCACTCATTCCATTGATTGTAGTGAAATTCACTATTTTAACATAATTTTGATTATTTTACATTAAGATATTCAGCTTTCAGTTTGAGTTAGGGCTGAGTGAGACTAGTGAAATCTTGATTATGGTATTAATGTAATAAATAAACAAATAAATGAATACACATACAAATGGCAATATGTATTAATATTTCTGTTTTGAAAAACTACAAATTAAAATGATTTAAAAAGCAGCAGCAACATCACTACGTGGTCATTGAAATATGTTTTGAATTGGAAGATATGTGGTAAAAATTGCTATAAAGGCCAAGAAGGATTTGACCAGCATATGCAATCACTGAACTGGGTACCCTTTACATTGTAATTCACATTAACACCATTATTTTCAAAAACCTGAAATAAGACATGGGTGAAAGAGAGAGAGGTACTCTCTTGAAGACAGTGGATAATTTTTCCTTCATCCCTTCAATCCAGACCAACTAAAACCAGGTGAAAGAGGTTGTGAATATAAAAATATTGACATAAGGACCCTAAGCCATGTTGGTGAAAACACCATTTTAGGGGTGTTGTGATAGTGAATGGGCACAGAGAGAAAAGCCAACATGGCCAGTTAAACAGAGTTAAAGAGAGGCTGCACATCAACTCACAGATAATGTGATCTGCTCAGGCGAGCATACCCAGAGTCTCCCTGAAAATATGATGTGCTTTGTGTCATTGTGTGAGTGATAGGTTGTTGGAGAAGCTTTCAGATTTATTTGAAATATTATCATTGTGTGTCATTCAATGATAACCCGTTATTCTGGTAAATCTGGGTGAAAAAGAACAGGTTTTATTGCTGCATCTCCTGGCACTGGGTAATATGGATAGCAGTTGGAAGGAGAGCCAGGAATAAGGAGAGGCGAGGCTGTGTTCAACACCTAAACAGGTGATTTTCCGCCACGGTGACTCCTCTCAACACCTCGACGGGAGGCACAAAATGACAGACCTGGCCTGGTATTTGTACTGATTGCATGTGTTGGAGGAGATAAACAGTGATCTTCCAGTTTGCAGAGCCTGCATGTTAACCATTGTGCTTCACTCTTTTCATTCACCATGAAAAGGGCATCGAGAGGATTTTCAGTACAAGTGTTTATGATATCAGAAATAATAAAATAAACTCAAGTCAGTGTATTTGTTTGAGATTTTAAAGATGAATTTAATTCAGTAATGTGACTTTCTGTTATTACAGGCCCAGCGAGATGTGGATGTGATTAAAGCAGCCACGGGTGAACAGAAAATACAAACCAAGGAAACAAGGGATGATGTCTACAAAACTTGTGAGAGTCTAATAGCCATAATGGATAAAATGGAGCATTTGGAAGTACAGTCCAAGCGAAAAAACCTGATCTTCGAGGGAATCAAGGAGTCAGCTGGAGAAAGCTGGACGGATGCGGAATGTAAGGTGAAGGAAATATTAAAGGATAAACTGCAAATTCATCAAGAAATTGAGATGGAGCGGGCTCACAGAGT
>NW_018128106.1:294098-302802 GCF_001952655.1 Monopterus albus | reverse complement strand
ATTCTTTTTTTAGTATAATATGTGTGTGTGTAGAAGTGAATCATTTACTGCTTGCAAACCAATGATGGTAAGATGATGTCATGGGGTAGGACTGGATAAGTCTGACTTCTTCCTACTCCATTCAAGCATGTACTAGGTATAAGCAAATTGATATTGGATTAGCATTTGTTGGATATGTGTAAAATTATGTGTTGACATATCAACTGTCTTTACATGCTTGAAAGAATAAATCAAATCAAATCATGTTGTATAGCTGAAAACTTTAGTACTGCCAAAGCCTCCATTATATCATGTGACATCATCTTGTCACCTTTAAGTCACCACAACTGCGACCACTCTCTGCACTATCACAGTTTATTATAGCCAGATATACAGGGCTACACAGGGATCAACAAACACAAAATAAATGTCTCTGACATGAGGAAAAAGCCTGCAAATTGTTAAAAATGCAGCCTTAAAGGGGGGAGAATCTACAGTAAACTCTACCAGGCTCTCTGTCGCCTGTTTGACCATGAGGGTCACCTGGTGCAGCAACCCGTGTAATCTCAGGAATAGAGGGAAAAATAGGGTCCACGTAAACCGTGGAGAGACCCCTGGAGGCTAAAATTGTCTGACACAAACTAGCTGGAGTTTATTCTCCGTTTTGCTCTTTTCACGTGGCTGTTTTAAACTTAATTGCTTTTTCTGGGCCTGCACAGGACACACACACACAAAAAGAGCAGAGATAAATGGACAAAGTGGTGCAAACACCAGAGGCTGGCAGATATGTTGTCACTGGGCTTCAGTGGTGTGTAAAACTTATTTTCTGCTCATCTTTGATTCAACAACAGAATCAAGCATTTATCTGATGTATCAGAGAAAACTATGAGAATATAAAACCATAGAGAATGATTTAACAAATAAGTGGTCAGTGATGTTTTTAAGTGACAAGGAAAGCAACTACTGTATATGTAAACTTTTGTCTAGAAAGTGACTGAAACTAGAAACTTTATCTTTTCAAAATGGCTCTCAGACTAATTATAAGTAGAAGTAAAAGTGACAGAAGATGTTTTTTGACAAAATGTAAGATATGTATCAAGTCTTCACGCTTTATTTGCCATCGGTCAGCCAACAGTGGGTGAAAGTGGACCAAACCGACTAAATTAACAGTCACTTGCACTTTTATTTCTGACCTGGAAGAATGTCCTTTATCTCTGGAACAACATGGAAGTTTCCCTCATTCATCCCAGTCCCACATCTCTGTCCCTTCCCTGTTCTTTTCCCACTCCGGAGTGAATGTAATCAGCTGTGACATGAGAAAACACGTTCTCTGTCTGTCAGGACTCTGCTAGTCTTCTGCTGACAGTCCTCCGCTGACCCTCCTCCTCCTCCTTGTACCCCACCTCCCTGACTCCCCTCTCTCACATCTGCTGTACTTATGAACATCAAAATGCCATTAGGGCCTCAAAAACACCTCTGTTCCCTTGGCTGGCAGGGCCTCGCACTGTGGTTGTGCACTCTGAGCCCTCTGAGTGCCAACTATTGCTCACCACTGGGCCTTTGGTTCAGCCGTTGTGAAAAATAATCCCCCAGAAAAGAACCATTCTTGAGGAAAAATATTTGGAAGTGAAAGACGGATAGAACAACTGGGGCAGATAACAGCCAGCAAAATACAATAACGCTGCATCCGGTGACAGTTGGACATTGTAATTGCTTAAGGCAGTGGACGGATGGTGGTGGCAGCGGGTGCGGACATGCGGCTGAGGAGACATGGTGGGTGCTAATGGAGTGATGTCATATGAAACACCAGAATGACACCAGTTAACCAAGGAGGTTTGTCTGATCAAATAAAATGCATTAGCTCTAAGAAACGGATCTCACAGGCAGTTTCAGAAATAGCCACATCTAATGAGGTAAAATGCAAATGAAGGAGGAAAAGAGTGGTGAAAACGTTTATACTAACTATAAAGGAATGATGGAGTGTCGGCCAATGGCCGTCAATCTCCTCACTCTTTACCTTCATGTGAAATTAACAGCAGCTTTAATCATTACATAAAATCTGTTCTAACCCATTTGTTGATAAATGTGAAGCGCAGAGGTTCGGTCACAGCAGCAGTATATTTCCTCTGATTAGGGAAGCTCCGGTAAAAATATAAGTTATACCAGATTCCTCTCACACTATTTCTCTTCCTAAGAAATGATCTATTATATTTATCTGTTTCCAGATGTATTAAATTTGAAACTACTTGGTGATTAAGTATCTACAGGAAAGTGCTGACCACATCAGCTCATGATGTGACATATTTGGTGCAGTTATTTCTGTACCATACTAGTGTCGGGTTGGAAATCACTGCAGCATTAAACCAGCGTTGCAGTAAATCTACTGCTGCTGTGGCTGTGACTTTAAAGCGAATACCTGGATACATTTTTTTAGTCGCTGCAAGAAAATGAAAAATAAAATCATTAGAGTCAGAAAGGTCAGACTATAAAGACATTATGCACACTATTAGTTAGGTGTATTATCAAAAGACTCTTCCCAGCCTTTAAATGACAATTACCTGAAATATTCAATATGTAATAAAACATTTTTCTTGATTTTAAATTTTATTTCAACTGCACCAACTACAAGCCATTCGTTTTCGTTTAGGGAGAAATGGCATCTCTTTTCACTCTGCTGTTGTTTGACATATAAATAAAGCATTTGAATGACTTTAATATCCTTCTAATCAATGTCCAGTGATCTTTTGATGTCCTCAATTCAATATAGGAAGGGTCATCCATACCGCAGCTTTATAAACACAATAAAGGTAAATGATTACTCTCCACTGTGGTGTCCAAAAATACAGCCAGTAATGAAGAGAAATGGAAGAGTTTGAGGGGGAGGCCTGTCATGTGTCATTGGCCAACTCCAAGCCCTAAGATTAATCACGAGAGAGGGGCTCTGTGGCTAAGATGTGGTCACCCTTGATCGATAAATCCGGCTCACTCCCTCCCTCTACGTCTCTCTGCTTTACTCTCTCTCTTTTTCGCCCAAATATACACAGTTGTTGGCACATGCTAAATCAGCATAAGTGGAGAGATGAATTGATGACATTTACAGCCGTATTTGTATTGATTACTCAAGCTGACTTCCGAGGCTCCCCTCTTTGAGGAGCTGACTTAAGAAAATGCACTGTTCTTCCATTGTAGTCGAGTCTATTTACAAAACCATCAATTGCACATTCCCACTCCTAATGAGAAAGGGGATAAAATCACCCACCAGACAAAAATAAAAATTTAAAATGCTCCTTATAACAACAAAGGGCAGCACCGTGCTCTTTAGAGGAATTCCACTATACATTGCAAAATATATACCAAATCTACCCTCAGATAACCACAACTGAAAACACAGTGGAGAAGAATTTCTGATAATATTCTGCAGGGACCACAAATGGGATTTTTGACTTGGTCTATGAGGAGGGCATAATGCAATAACACTGCATTAAAAAGGTCTTTTTACAGTGTGGCAGCATTGTGCGGCTGTATTCCTTGTGTGAGCCTGGTGCTCTGTTTGCGGTCACTAATGGGCATCAGAAATTACAGGCAGTGGAATCGCACCCCACGGGGGGACTGGCCTCCTCAGCGGAGCGGAGCACTTAGAGAGTGTCTGGGAGACTGCTGGAGGAGGAAGGGGGGAACTCAATGTCACAACCCCGCCTCATAATTAAAGAAACGCTATTCCTTATCCACTGTTAGGTGAGCCCTGGCTTGGTGCTCCATCAGAAGGCTCCCTTGTGGGCGTCTAATGCGTGTTGCCCCCAATGTGCATGTGGGCTGATCAGGGAGCTGCGCCTTTCTGTTAGGTGTCTGAGCTGGAAGCCCTCTGCCCACCATGAGAATACTGGGGCCAGGTTTAGAAGAATCACAGACCTCAAAAAGCAAAAGAAATATCAACTTGGTGAAGTCTGAAAGCCCAACAAAACCGGAAAAGCCAAAAAGTTAGTGCAAGGCACAATGTAGGCATAATTTGAAATGTGAAAGTGCCTTCGCAGTTTTCCTGATGATCCTCCTCAAATTTGATAAATTACACTTCTTCCTTATTTAGAAATTCAGGGCTCATCGTTGGTCCTTAGGTCTGTAGATTTCTTCCTGCCTAATCCCTCATTTGAAGTAAATAAAAGTAGTAGAGCTGTCATGGTCAGGTTGTTTTCCTCATCTAGCTCCATGCTTTATAATTATTCATATGAAATGTGGTGCTGTTGATGGGCTACAGTCTTATTTTCTGCTTCAGTCAACAGTGCACATTTGTATTTCTAAATTGTGGAGCCCTTGTTATGTAAGGCAATTTTCTGCCTTCTTAAGAGCGGGATCTCCTGTGCATTAATAAGAGGCTAGGCTGAGCGGAGAGCTGAGGTGTTCATGCTCTAAACCACACAACCAGCAGCAGCAGCACAACTATTTAAACATGACATATAATTTATACATGTAAATGTTTCACTAGAAAATTGTGATTTTAAAACAGGTGGACATCCCAGATAATGGTCAGACGTGAGAATACACATACACTTGAAGTTTAAAATGCAAGAACACGAGTTTGCCAGAATTTGTCTGAGCACATATTCTGCACCACACAAACATTTTTAACTATACACTTTTCTTTTTCCACATTTATTTAATTACCTAATTAACTGTGTATATATTTTGGTGTGCCAGGTTCATTATCCTAACATGAGGATCTGACAGCTTTTAAAAACCTTCACCTGTGAGGGATTATTATTATTAGAAAAAATATCCATGTATTTTATTTAAAAATTTTAAACTAAACAGTCAGAGCACAAGCTATTTGGTTTTTAATAATACCTGAATCAGAATGACATGAATTCAGTGTCCTCACTGGTAGCTACAGAACTGCCCTGCACTTTATTCAAATTAAAGAAATCAATAAATATAGATTTGTGGCTTTTTCATAATAAATTCCTGATTAACATGCAGTGGTTTGACTTTGAAAATGTGATGAAATACTACACTTGAATTTAAAATTTAAAAAAACAAAACAAATAACAAATAATCTGTGCATGGTAGTTTTAGCAAGAAACCTGCTAAAAAACGTGCAAAATTATATCCCTATGAGTCACCTTCAGTCTTTTTACAAATCACAGACACTACTGTTGAGTTATTAGATATGTGACAGATAACAGACTCTTCCCTCAACATAAGTGTTGCCAGTTTCATTGACAAGCCACAGTATGAGCCATTGGGTCCACATTTGACCATGTCATTTTAATTTTGACTTAATACACTGTAGAAAGATGGCAGTCCTAAACTGAACAGACATGGAGCTGATCTGGAAAATCCATTAATCGATGTGCAAGGTTGATTTAAGACACATGTTAATATAATGGGAGAAATACTCACAGCTCATAAAAAAGAGACATTTGGAGCAAATTGGACAGTGGTGACTTTAACAGCGGTTGACATAAGTAAAAGCGCACTGCAGCGGAAAACAGTGACATGAGTGTCTGAAGGGGCCTCAGCTGGAGACAAAAGCAGCAGAGATGGGCCTGAGACTTGAGGAGGATGGTGAAGCGAATGTGTGTGTGTGTGTGTGTGTGTTGAGGAGGTGAGAAGAGATGGGGAGAGCAGGCAGCCTGGTCTCTGAAAGGCCGTTGTGGTTGGCAGCTGCTGACCCTGGTGACGATGGGTTTTCCTCAGAGGCTTCTAATGAAGGCTGATTGCCAAGGAATAGTGAAGGAACCAAGGGGTAGAGAGGAGAGCAGGGGGAGAGGACAGAGTGTAAGAGAGAGTGAGAACAGAGAAGGGGTGGAGAGAGAGAAAAGGATAGAGGAGAGGCGCAGGTAATTGCAGCACTTGTGGGTCTAAGGCCCTGTGGTCCTGTGATGTCAGGGTGCAGTGGGGAAGAAGAGAGATGTCCGTGGATGCTTTGGTGGTAAATTCTGGAGCACTGGGATAGGAGGCAGGTTGTAATTACCCCTACGAGTGTGTGGATGGAGAGTGGACAGGCCCAGTGTGGGGCTTTGACAAGGAGACGATCAATGGAGACGACTGAGAAGGGAAGCAGAGACAGATCCAGAGACAGACAGCAGGAGTCTGACGGAGGAGGAAGACAGGACGCCTCCATTTCTGCCAGGCCCCGAGAAAATCAGCCAGCCAGACACTGAGCCAAGGTCAGAGGCTATTAGTGAACACACAACATGCTGGTGACAAGACAGCCATGGCAAGAGTGGCAGAAAAATAGTGCAGACACAGCTGGAGAAAGACATACTGTAGGAGAAAAAAGGCAATTAAAAGCATCTATTTAGATCAGGGCCAGTGAGAGAGAGAGAGTTGTTGGGGCCCCACTGAATGGCGCAGCAGGGTCAGGAGGGTCCAGGCACAGACACTGGAATAAGAGAGTTGATACGCTGGCCTAAGCTTCCTGCTGCCATGGATCAGTATGTACTGCCTCTCTTCTCCGTGCCTGGGCTGATGTAACTCACTGGAGTGGCAAATTACACCAGACCTACAGCTGTAGCCCGACATCATGATTAATTTGATCAGTAATTTCTCCTGTTTTTCATTTTAATCGCCGCGACCATTCTGCTGTGGCAGGTCTTTCAGATCTAATTAAGATCAATTCCGGTGTAACAGACTTGGCGAGCGCCTATCCCCGCGTCAAATCCCTGAGCTCTCCGGGCGTGGCGAAAACCCACAGCTCTAATCAATCAACTTCCAGCAAAATCCAGCGGGCTGCTGCAATCAGCCCATTAACACACTTAAGCAAATTTCATAACACTCCCGCCTCCCACAAGTGCATTTGACATCTATTTGTGTGGTGGCTTGTTCAGACAGCCACAAGCTGCAGCTCACTGTACTCTACATGCTGGGGAGTGGAGAAAGTGTGGGCAAAGCAGGAAGGTAAATTCTTACTCCATTTAACCAAATTAGCTGCAGTAATCCAAGTTTAGACCACAGACTCAAGGGGACACAGTCTGTTGTGGTGTGATTTGTACTCTAACTGGGATATTAATGAGCCAAATAATGAATTTGGTTTCACAAATTAAAAACAGCAAACACAGAAAGCACTAGGGATGTAATGAATGCTTAGGATTTCCTCATTATGTGTTTATAAAGAATATCACACTCCTCCCATGAGAAGAGAATTACAATGGGACATTAGGTGAAACATAATGAATATTTGACTCTTTATAGCTCTGCTCTGTATTTCCAACAAATATTTGAATGGCTTGCTGATTCTGTGCATCTGAATAATGACATTAGGAAATAGGAGTGTTATTGTGTAATGCTGATTGTATTGCAGTAATTATGTATGGCTCGACTTTACTGCACAGACCAGTTCCTCTGGGTAAAGCATGAAAACACCAGAAATGTCCTTCCGTGTCTTTAATTAAAACACACAAAAGGCTAATCACTATGACAATGCACATGTGTTTGTGACTCTGCTCTGGGAGCTTGCCTGAATTAAAAACATCTGGAAATTAACCAGTGAGCTGAGACTGAAAATCCAATCACTGACCCAGGGGGATGGAGGCGGAGCTGCTTTTTAAATCCTCTTGCAGCGCTGAGTGGGTGCTGAGGCTGTGGCCTGTCCTTGGGTGAGCCCCTAGCTGGGTGATGCACTTTTGGACAACCCCAGCACCGACCCAGAGAAATTAAACCTTTTACGTCCCTTCGGCCCCTCCCACACACAAACATGTCCCATAATCCTATTTGATAAGGCAATATCTTAATGACACCTGATGCGGTCTCTTTGGCCCCTGTCAAGCGAGGTCCTTCCTCATAATCAGCCACGCTGCGTCTTTTAGAAGACAAGCTATATAAATCTAAGTGTCTCAGTTGTATCGATTCTGAGAGTTTGTTCTAAAATGATCTTGCTTCCGGTGTTTCACAGATTGTTGAAAATTTAACAAAGTACTGGTAGTAAACCAAAGAGTTATAAGTAGTAGAGTCTGATTGTGGGGTGTAACCTAGGACCTTTGTACTGTATGCTGCCTGATGCAAGCTTAATGTGTGAATCTGTATGTTGGTCAGTAGCCCTTGTATCCACAGTCTGACTGGACATTGTTTGGTGTGTTGCAGCAGCTAGTCTTTGGAGCCCATTAAATTCAGAGGCTGGTTTTTCTGCTGAGTTTCACTAGGCCGCAGAGAGGGCTCCAAGGGGGGAAACAAATAGCCCAACTCATCCTGGCCATAAAGAAGGTTGCGCCACAACCCAATAAGGGTCTGACGCTGATGAATGTGACCAGGGACAGAAAGGCGACCCTGGCCAGTCTCCACCAGAAATGAAACCACAGGGATATAAAATAGGTTATTATCGTCACACAGTGACAGCCAGACGGACAGAACAGCAGAGATGGATGGACGGACAAAGTGACTAAAAAGGAGGTTGAGCAGGAAGAGCAGCAAAGATTAAGGGACTGATTACAGCTGCAAGGCCTAAGGACAGATAACCTCAGAATCCCTCCGAATCAACTTTAGGAAGATGTGAATCATGGTTCTGACCTGGTTGTGAGGTTTGATGAGCTCAAGTGTGTCAAGGCTTCAGCATCAGATACATATTCTAACAGCTCCAAATAGACAGAGGAGCTGCTGCTTTCCATTCAAATATAACCACTTGATAAAGATCAAGTGCTGACAGAGGCTCAAATCATATGTACTGTTTAAACAAAGTGTTTTCTCAAGGTTGACCCGCCCAAATTCAACCCAATGACACCATCGGTGACACCAC
>NW_018128106.1:254341-294064 GCF_001952655.1 Monopterus albus | reverse complement strand
CGTATTCTTCATTCATTTTATTCTTAAATAATTTTGAAATTACATGTGTGTATTCTTTATTTTTGTATATTTCATCTTAACATCAAGTCTATGGTTGTTGTAAAATAGTTCATTATGTGCATCCATGTCAAAATTACATGAATGGGTTGAGGATAGCTCATTATTTCTGAGAGTCTTACACACACACAGTGGCAGCCACTGAGAGCACTAACTGAATATGTAAAAAGTGATGCAAAGATCTAATATACTCAGTTCATGTCACCATAATTCCTGGTGGACAGTTTAGATGAAAGAAAGGTGGTATCAGTCAGCATTATATACTGTTTATATTAATTAGTTGTTATTCATTGTAAAAATACAACTGAATAAATGTTCTATTAAAGTCTAAAAGTATAATTAACATTGGTATTGGTACAAATGGTGTGTGAAGATCCTTACCCACAACATCTTAATTTTTGGACTCACCGGCAACGGCATGGGTGGGGTTACAGGTGAAGGAAGGCTGTGGACTGGTGACTGGTTTGGTCGATGCGGTGGAGACTGCTGTGGCTGTCCCGAGGTGGAGGAACAGGCAGAGCCCGGGGACGGGACAGAGGTCTGCTGCTGGCTGGGTGGCGTCGTGTGATGCTGGGATGGCAGCTGGTTCTGGGTGTGGGAATGGGTCTGTTGGTGATGGTGTTGCTGCTGCTGCTGCTGCTGCTGCTGGTGGTGGTGGTGCTGCTGATGCATCTGTTGGAGCTGCTGCAGGTGCTGGAGCTGGGAGTTCAGTGATGAGGTAGCTGTTGATGGAAGGACAGCAAGCTGTTTGAGTCTTCTTTTTGCTTGAACTGTGTAGAGTGCAATAAACACAGATGAGCTTTGACAGACAACATGTCAACAAGTGTTTTAGCACATAAACAGAAAGCCATCATTATTTGAAAAACAAACTCACACCTCAGGTAGAAATATATGTGCACACAGATGTGTGGGATACATAGGGTGAATAGTGAGATAGATGTAAATTGCATGGAGCCACAACAAGGTCCTCCAGGGTTTTTAGTCTACCTGATAGTCACTCAATTTAATTCAGCAAGTTGGAGGACAGAGCTATGAAGCCTGACTGATAATTGCTCTCTCTAGAGCATCAGAATCTTAGTTTTAATGGTGTAAAATCTAATGGGAAAGAAACATTAATCTTCACTGCAAGAGTTCAGAAATAAAACCATTAACTAATTGAATCCAATAATGGCACACCATTAGAACCTCATTTCCACATTTAAATGCTTATATAGTTTTATTCTGTTTAAAACACTTAAACTGAGGTAAGGTGCAGCAAAGCAGCATGCAAATACTCCTACGGATAAAATATGATATAAAATAAATGTAAACATGTCTTACTGTGAACACCGTGCACAAACATCACAGTCATTTTTTATGGCAGTTCACTCAAAAACATCTGAATACAGAATTCTATGGATCTTCAATCAGTTCACATACTGTGCTTGAATGCCAAAAGAAATCCACAAAACAACACAGAACACAACAAATAATGTTTACTAAAGGTACCATCTGTATATGTGGAGAGCTGGGCTAAAAACAACTAAGCTAAAAAAACAACTAAGTTGACCTTCATGGCTTAAATATAAGAAAGGAGAAAGTCTCCATACAGATATCATGAAGTGAAATGTTTTGTAAACCTGTGCACACATTCAAGATGCTCCAAAAATCCATAAAATCCTTAAAAAGCTATGTATACAGTGAAACTAAAAGGTTTTTCTTGGGTCATCCTATTTGCAAAAGACAAACACACAACAAGTACTTTCAACTTTAGACTCAGAATATAAGGTTCTTACATGATTTCCACAAGCACAGACAGATAATCTGAGTTTGTGCTGTTGCTGTTGACTCTGCAATGTTACACTGAAAACAAAAATATAAATACAAAAGATGGCCAGGGGCCCATTTCAAGAAGGAGGTTTTGTTGAAACTCTGAGTTTGTTAACCCCGAAATGAGGAAAACTCAGAGTTTTCGGTTCCAGAAACGGAGGTAACTTAAACCCGTGAAAGCGGGGTAAGTTAAACCCGTTTCAAAAAGAGAGGTAATCTAAACTCAGAGTCAGTTACTATGGCAACTTACTCTGTGAACCTAACCTGGTTGGGAGCAGGTTTTGTTCGGGAAACTCAGAGTTTCCTCCGGGTCTCCGCTACTTTTTAAAGTGAAAAGTGTTTAAATAGGCCTACTTCATTTAATCTTTCAGTACATTCACAGATTGCACATGTTTCCGTCACGCAGAGACCAAAATGGCATGTCCATTTATAGAGGATCCTGTAGATGAGGAGGCTATATCAGGTTTGAACTCTGAGTTTGTTAAACCTCCTTCTTGAAACGGGCCCCAGGTGAGGATCCAACTGAGTTTCTGTAAATTAAAAGATAATAAAGGCTTGCAAGGGACAAGCCCTGATCTGTATTTCAATATTTCACTGAAGGAAATTCATGAAATAGAGTTTAACAAATATACCTTGAAGCTATAGTATGTAACTTTTTCAAATATTTTTGTTATAGAAATCTGCTCCAAAACTTGTCTTAATGTGGAGAGGTGCTGTCGAAGCTTCCTGTAACCCAGACTTATTGAGCAGCACCGGCAGCAGTGCAGAGACATTAGTTTCTAAAAGGTTTTGAGCAGAACTGACCTCTCTAACCAGTCAGAGATTTTCAGTGATTTCTGCTTGATCAGTAAGTTTTGCTGCATTCTCATTTATTGTAATTTCATAACAACAAATATCTGAAGAGCTGAGCAGAGCATGGTGGAGCACAGTGGACCAGAGAGAGAGAGAGTGCTGGGTGGAGCAGAGTGGACTGCTTTGGAGTTTCATGCTAGTGCTATCTTAAGTTACATACTGAAGCTTTAAACTGAAGGCTGGCAAAGTTATGATAATTCCCACACATAATGATGAGAAACTAATTCAAAACTCCTAACTTCATGTATTAAATGATAGTTGTTTAAAAAGATCCAAAATTGTGAAGAAATCCAAACTAGATATTTAATTGGCTCAAAACCAAAATGATTAAAATTATGCTGACAAAACTAGTCATTTGTTTTCAGCCATTTGTCACTGAAAAAGACAAAAAGGAAAAGTATCTTTCCACCTAAAATCCATGATAGTAGTCTTGGTTGTTTATAAAAAGCCTGAATTGTTAAATTAAATATAGTGGACATGTATATTGTTAAGACACCCCACTGCATCAGCAATGTTTGACGTTGTGCTGCACATACACATTTTACTGTTAAAATAAATGGGACTGAATAACCCTGGTTCAAAAGAGTGTTTGTGAACATTTACTGATAACGCAGCCAAGCAACTGTGAATACAGGTGCAGAGAAGCTTGTATACATAAAGAATCAATGCACTTAAATAATTTAAGTATTGTTGTCTCATGAAAGCTGAATAAAACATTAGAGCAGACAAGTCTTTGATTAGTGTCGTCACTACAACTCCAGGACAGGCACAGACGAACATTTGATGAAGATTAGATCGTCCTCCTCTTTCCTCATTCTGAAGAAGCTCAGCAAAATAAAGCCAGTGTCTCTCGGCCAGTAAACAGTACACTTTTACATTTCGTCTACCTCCTGACACACTGGTACCTCTCTCACACCCCCACCATGAATTATATATCTGTGCAAACGGCAAGAGTCCAATTCTCACTTGAAATGTTGGTGCAAGTTGTCTACAAGTGCTGAGCCCCAGACAGGACCAGCTTCACAGCGACAAAATGTTGAGCCTTATTTAAAGATGGAATAAAAGGGAACAAAGACGAAGAAAACAAAAGGGGGGTAAAATGAGATTTCTGTCAAAAAATTATCGAAACCAGGCAAAGATCAAAGACGACTGGAGAATTTCCTGCAGAGTCGACCATTACGCCGAGGAACAAGAGGCACAACAAAAGAATATGAAGCAAAAGAAAACAAATACAGAGGGAATATGGAAGAAGCCCCATGTGGCCTTATTATAAGGGCTACAATGCAGGTAACTATATTCTTTAACAGCAGTGCTTTATAAATTCTGTCATCTTGTTAAGACTGTCAGGACCACTCACCCTCTCTTCCCCTCTAACTGGGCAACTGGCATTTTGAAACTCATTCTTTTAACCACAGCTGTCTGATTGGTTTGGTTGAGCACATAATCCAAATGGCTTGTCTCAGCTAATTGTTAGTGCTCCTTCCTCCAGCAGACACATGGCCCAGGATGAGAGAGGGAGCTTCACTTATGATGGAGAGAGGGCAAAAGGTGCTGGGATCCTATAGTGCTCATTATATCTCACACTGTCTCTTTTTTGTGTTTCATATTCACCAGTCCACCGACTGCGATGCAAGCAGCGCTCCCACTTAGTCTTCATGCCTGAGGGCTGTAAGAGCAAGGCTCCCACTTTCACTGTTGTCACAACTCGCCTATGTTAATGTTTATTATGAGGAACGAGCCAGATCATGAAAAAACTCATGCGGCTAAATGATCAGATACATGCTCAACTGTGGTATTTTGTGTTCCATTTAAACATTTAACAAACAAACACCAGTGCTGAGAAATCTATGGCCTCCAACCTCAGCGCTTTCATGAAACTGCCATCTCTCTTTCAGAGCCTTTTTGCTTTAGTGCCACAGTAGAAATCAACTGTTATCTTTGACTGTCCTGGCCCCAGCTTCTGAAGTACTGGGGGGTGAAGCAAGACTGATTGTCAGAGGTCGAAAGGCTAGGTCAAAACCTGCTCATTCGTCAGACAAAATGCTATTTTTGTTTCCTGTGCGGTTGAGGAGTGGGGGGAGGCTGCTCTCTCATTACCAGCACTAGCTCAATATTCCCTGCCAGCCCTCCTATTACAGCACTTTTCTCTGTAGGGCCGATTCAAGCTCGACTCCTTGTTTTCATGTCAATTCGCAACACCCGTGTTTACAACAGTACCCTGTTATCTTATACATCGTTCATGTGTGCATGTATGTGTGCATCTGTAGTCATGCCAATAGTGAAACTTAGTCAACCAAAAGGTGAATTTTGAGAAACATGATGGGCATTAATGCTGAAAGCCAGAGGTGGGAGATTCGAGTCACATGACTTGACTCGAATCACACTTCAGTTACAAATTTGAGGACTTGAGACTTGCACCGGTAAAAGACTCAACTTGACTCCGACTTGAAACTTGACTTAGACTCGACTCTGATGACTCAAAATTACTTTCCCCTTTTTAAAATGAAGTATTAGCATAGATATTGAGAACTTAAGTTTTGTTTTTAAAACACATTTGGGTGATTTCTGTGCAATGCACACAAACCTGGCAAACTCCCAGCGTGCATAAGACCAGCAGAAGGCAACGCAGGTCACAGGATGCAACTGTCATGGAGGGGTCTAGTCGAAAAATAATACAATTTGGATTCAAGGATTATTATTATTTTCTATTTAATCGTGCGCGCAAAAATCAGCAACCAACACAACATCCAACTTCATCCGTCACCACAATACTCACAAAGAAAGGAAAGTACGTGAATGTGTCTTTCTGCCTAACATTAGCTACATTATTGGCTGGTCAAACATTAGCTAGAAAGGTAACACTAAGTTTAAGATCCTTAACAGAACACAAGGGTTAAGCTGTTAGACCTGGCTTTGGTTAGTTTATAGCCTACAAAGGTCTAATTAATAATCAGTGGAGGTCTGTGAATGTTTCATTTAAATACGTGATATTCACATAACATTATCAAATCATCAAAATTTTGTACGACTTGATTTGTGACTTGCTTGACTTGTAGTAAGGACTCGACTTGTTTGATCCTCACAAGAGTAACTTGAGACTGACGTGCGACTTGCACATGACTTACCTTGGCTGAAAACTGCCACAGATGCACAGCATGTACGGTATTTATGCATGAAAATGTGCGTTTTGGCTACATTTCAATAAAAGCTGCAGTTGCAGTTGTTCTAAACATACACAGCAAACGACATACCTGATTCATGTCACACTATCTGACACTAAAAGCTTTAACAAAACCCCTTTCATGCATTTAGGCCATGTAAAAACCACATATGAATAAGTGATCATCATAATATAGTCCACTGTCTCTGCCAAGGCCAACATGAAGAGTGACAGCAACAGCATTTGACTTTTCTTTCTTTCAATCTATCAAACTGTGTGCATCACGTAGCTTATTATGGCCAAAGGTGAGGATTGTCTCATCTCAAAGGAATTCAAGTTTTTTTTGGCATTGTAAAGGTAAACATAGATCACAACCTTGAAAATGCTGTATATACAGTAGTTCACAGAAATGAATAAAATGCACAGTACAGTTTGTATCAGCTCAGTCAATTATGCATATCTGTGCACTGTAGGATGCTCTTAAAGATAGTTATTGCTTTGACTGAGTTGTCATGTTGAAATATGTGCATCACCTCCTCGGCTCAGATTCATAATTTAACTGAGAACAGAAAAATGTCTGCAACTCCAATCATCGCAAATTGCCGTTGCACCTTCTGAATATATTTGCATCATTCAGGAGTGCTGTAAATTAACAGCTAATCAGAAGCTGCACAGGAGCCCATCAGGAGCTAATGAAATTGTCCAGTGTGACCTACCCTGTATTTTAAGGAACTGCTCTTGTCTAAACACAGCTGTCGTTCTCTAACAAGAGAACTGAGAGGGGACAAACAACATTCCCATTAAAGCTCTGCCTCACGTTCTGCTATGGGAATCCATAAACCACAGTCTCAATTGCTTTTGCAGTGAGTCACACTGATAATTACTCCGCTGGAGGTAGGGAGATTTAGACTCTATGAGATCTAGCAATTATGAAGGTGGTCAAACGAAGGTCATTTTCACTCTGCAGATTAGATTGGAGCACTCCACATTGATGACCTGAATGACTTCACTGTTTCTGCACTCGTTTCTTTAGTCCACTGTTACCTTTGATCACTGCTGGTCCCTTTGTGTCACACTGATATCACTTGTAATGAAGCATTAATGATTTCACTAAAGCTCAATCTGATAAGTATTAATTAACTGTTTAGCCTGTAAGCTATAAACCCTTACAAGTCACCAGATTCACAACTGATTTCAGATATCTTAAAGGATAAGGCTGGTCACTTCCCATACAGACACTAAAACCAGCAATAATTTGCCTCTACTCAATGTTAAGGTCCATCAATCTGTCAGTCCTGGAT
Source organism: Monopterus albus (assembly GCF_001952655.1). Classification (NCBI taxonomy): domain Eukaryota; kingdom Metazoa; phylum Chordata; class Actinopteri; order Synbranchiformes; family Synbranchidae; genus Monopterus; species Monopterus albus. The sequence continues at coordinate 286,885 of NW_018128106.1, read as the reverse complement.
TTAGTTTATTCATTTGTGCCATAGACCTTCATTGTGGTTCAAAAATGATTAAAAGCACACTGGGAAAACACATCACTGAACTGGGTAACATACTTCCTCATTATTAAACACAAGAGCTTAATATTTGTTAAGAATATTCAGAGATCTTGTGGATGTGCCCTTGACTCTTGCTTATTTCAGATGCTGTAAGAAGTAACAGTCGTTCGGAGCCTTTGTGACAACATTTAAAAAAATTATTAGGGTCTGGTGTATTGTAATGAGGAAACATGTCAACCAGTGCAGCCGTGTGCTTCCCTGATGTGTTTTAAATCATTATTTAACATCAATGGAGGTCTATGGTACAGATGAATAGACCCATCCAGGATGGACAGACTGCCGGACATTAACTGTGACTACAGGCAAATCATTGTTGAGTTTAGTGCCTGTGTGGGGAGTAATTAAAATACTGTTAATATATAAAATGAAAAACAACAACAAAAAATAAGAAATATATTGGGTATTTGAGGTGTAAAATATTTGCTTTATAAATGACAAAACATTTAATCAGTTATCAAAATTTCATGTCACTGAATTATATTATTATATTTCATTTCATATGACATTGATCAAATAACTAACCTATCACTGGTTTTGGAGGGATTATCAGATCCTTTACTCAAGTAAAAGTATAAATACTGCAACATAAAATATTCCATTACAATTAATAGTCTTACATTACAGTAAAAAATTACAGTACACTCTTTGAGTATAATTAGTAATGCATTTTACTGTTGTGGTTGATCAAGGTGTAACTGCTTTTATGTTATATAGTGTTGTAAAGTTTAATGTATTCTAACAGAACATCACATTTTTTAAGATAATCATATGTTTTGTGTGTGAAATCTTAATCTGTATGCAGCAAAACAAACAGTATGATAATTCCCCTGAGATGGGACGAATAGGTATCATGGAATGGAAATACTCACTATAAATTTCTACTTGCATAAACTTAATTAAACATACTTTGCTACTTTCTAACACTGCTCATTACTTAGTTTAGCAATAATGAATTAATTGATTTATTGTTAACATATTTATGTTCTGTTACATAAAACACACTCCTCGAATAGTGGGAATTTCATCATCTAAGGTGAAGCAGAAGACCAGAAATATTCTTTTCACAGGTTTTCTTAACACAAACTGGAAAACATCATTTGATTACTTTTCTTTTTCCAGCGAGTCTATAAAACTGGTAATCACATTAATGCAATGAGATAAAGATTCCTACCTGGAATAAACATTGGGAAAATTAAACATTAAAGGAACCAGTGTAGTAATGGATAAAAACATTACTCCGAGCCACAGCAGGAAATATCAGTGTTTCAGTCCTGCTGCAGGAGGAACTCAGTGACTACATAAAAAATATAAGCGAGCTAAGATTTGAGTTGTGTAGCCACAGGATTTTAGAGCATAAACCACATCGCTTGTAGGGATCCAGAGATAATGCTTTCACTCTGTTATGCAAGGCAATATCAAGTAGTGTTGTAGACTTCTCACTCAGGGGGAAATATTTCAAAGAATCAAATCCTCTCCTTAGAGATGTTGTATATACAAGAAAAATAGTGTTGCCCTTCTGGTGTTGCTTATTGATTTCCAAAGTGTGATCCAAGGACCTGCAGTGACCAGGGGGTCCCAGCAAAGTGAGATCCAGTTTAACTACTTTATATTTCATGTTTAAAGGTGATTGTTTTGACTGTTGCTTTTTCTGCCTTTTAATACTGACCTGTGGTGTCAAACCACGTGAGGCTGAGTGTGTGCGGGGTTTCCATCAAACTAAAGACTACACAGCTTAATTAAATCAATTAGTTGATCTCTTTCTGCTTAGCAAGTGTTAATCAGTGAAATGAGCTGGTGACTACACAGCACACTTACTGTCCTAATCCCAGTCTAAACTAAAAAGCCCCTTAAATTGAATAATTTAAAGTCTGAAAATGATCAGCATTTGTCTTCTAGATGAGGGTTATAATGTAGAAACCCAAGACATGGGTACTAGATCTTATTATGTATTTCCCAGATGTTGCAATGCTTTAAATTTTAGAGAAGTCCTCCAAGGAGAAAGTATTTAACTATATTTATCAATACCGTTGTATACAATGCCTTCTTAAAAAACAAAGCCTGTCTTCCTTGCAGGACAGACTGGGTTATTACAGCGTGTTCATGGCCCCATCATGTGTCGTCAGACCAAAGCAGAGGCCGCAAGTAAAAGCCTCATGCAAAATTTATGTTCATGTGGCTGTTTCAGTGGGTGGAAAAAATCAATATTGTGGGCCTGATGCACAAAGATGACTGAGTGCTCTCTGACTGACAGTAAAAGCTGAGAGAGAGTGAAGGGCTACACTTACTGCTCTAGAAATGGAGTGGCATAGAGTTTGCCTAATAGTCTAGTTCACCTTAAATTTGAATTTCATTGTGGATTATTTTGTTAACAACTTGGATACTGAGGTCTTGAAGGAATTACACCATTAGAGAAAAGGAGAACAAATGAAGAAGCTTGCTGTGAAATCATCTAAAACCAATCTTGTATTGTGGTTTCTGAGAAGCTACAGTATTGTATATTATGGGGTCATTAAGCCTTCCCTTCCTTTCCAACAAGCACAGATATAAAATGATTGTAGAATAATCAAAAGACAATGTGGGTTTGAGGAGGACATCACAGGGCTTTTGTTCTGCGCTGCTTTGCTTCCATATGCTTTTGATAGCGTGCCACATACCCACAGTGCATTTGGGAAGGAATGTGACAAGAGAGCGAAACAAAGTGAGAAAAAGAAATTCAGTGGGATGAAATAACCCCAAACAATGGGATTTGCTTTCCATTCTTCTGCCTCCATCTTCTGTCTTTAATTATTCCCTTTGGTTGTCTGAGGGAGCATGTAAGCACTTTCACACAGCACAACATGCCCAGCAGCACAAGACTGTCTGCCTTAGTGATGTGTAGTCTTCTGAGTGACACTGAGACTCTTGTGATTATTAATGCTGTTTAATACAACACAGAGCAGCCACTATGACTGAGGGGAAACCAGATTTCAAAATGCACGCATTCAAAATGTAATGTGAATGGAATTATGTACAACACAAGCGCTGCTCTTGAGATACATTTTCCCTCCTTTTTCATAAACAAGGTGTAAACCATGAAATGAAGGTTACTGTTTTGTAGATGCAACACTGAAAGTGTGTATTTGATTACAAGTACAAGTGTGCTCGATTTTGTACACAGCATTTAATGGAACCTCAGCTGATCCTGGTGGGATCCTTTGTGCCGGTTTAGTAGTTTCTTCCTGAATCGCATATGAGATATTTGAGAGCCCAGAACGATGTATGATGAATGAAGTACCATGCTACTTATATGCTTATCGTGCTCACTGACTAGCAACAGGTTCAGCAAAGGGCAGCGTCAGTAAATGAAATTCCGCACCGGGACAATATATCATCAAAAGAAATGTATGCACCTGAAACTTACAAGCCTTCTTCAGATGCGGACAAGGCGCCTGATGGGGTTGGGGGATGGGGTAAGGATGGGATAGTAGGAAAAAAAGGGGGAAGTGTGAGTATATGAGGGAGGGCTTTTTTGCCGGATGGGTGAAGAGCAAGCAAGAGGAAGCAGCAGATTTTGTTGAATCAGTTCTATTTTCATACTGGCTGATCTGTGTCTTTTAACCATTTCACTGCAGCTAGAAAATGAAAGGTACCAGGGCTAATTTCACAGTGAGAGCTCACTGAACAAAATCCCCCATGGTCTGTGGAAAAAAAGGTGCTAAGTCTACTTTGTCATTGTGAATTACAGCAGTAATTCAGGAAACGGTCTCATGTGTATGTGAGAAAAAAAGTTGAAAATGTGCAAAAAGAACGTCAAGGAAACTCGTTTTAATCCCCAGCCTCAGATGTATTTAGAGACATGTTTGTATGATCTTTAAGTAATAGATATCTCTCTTGAAACATGCCATCCTGTGGCGGTTCCACAGAATCCATCTGTGATGTGCCTGCAGTTAGTCCAAAAATAGCACCCACGGGACCTACACACTCCTCAGGCCTCCTGTGGGACCTTTTAAGCTGCACTGATACTGATAAAAGCCCCCACAAGTCTGGCCCCCAGATATTGCTGCCATTAATTAAGGTAATTAGGCCCTGGCCAGCAATCAGTAACCACAGATAGCTTTTAGCTGCAGCTAAGACGTCCCCCACTGGTGAAGGATTCGGTTGCATACCATCTGCTGACAAATGTCACCACAAACTCTTTGGTTTCACACGTGGGGAACTGGAGAGCTGTGTTTAAAAATGACCTCTGTGTGATTGAGGCCCCCCCACCCGCTACTGCAGGATCACTTTGTTCCCACTTCTTTGGCTCTTTTCTCTTACAAACATGGAAAAGCGAGCTCTATGAAAATCCATATGTTGTACATGGCCAGAGTGGGAACAGGAAACATTCACTGCACAAGGTATTGATCAAAATTAGAACATCTGGGCTGAGTGTAAGTACTATTGATTAGAGTGGAATGTTAAATTGATTTGCTTGTATTATTAAGTCCATAATAGATACTTATTGATAATACGTTAGTTTACATTATAATGTTATACTCAGTTATACTGAAAATGTGACTCCATCAGAATTATGCTGTATACAAAGTATACAAAGTGAATTCATACACGAATTCACTGAAAATTATTTAGAAAAGGAAGTAACTACAAAAACACAGCAGTCTTTGTATTTCATCCTGTGGCAGAGATGTGTGAGATAAGATGATCAAACTGGTAAAAACAGACTGAATACACACTGAACCTTACAAAGCAGAGCATGCTACAACTCTCGTTACTGGGAAATAAAGAATGTAGCGGCGCTACTATACACAATTCCACATTTGAAGCAATCAGTGATAACACCATTTTCATTCCAGTTCAGTCCCGTAAAATTACCATTAACATTACAACACATGCAGAACATAGATAATGTAAAATGTCACCCAGTTCTGCCAGGCGGGAATTCCAGTTCCACAAGATTACCATCCCTGTCCGCGCTCTCCCACTGCACCTTGTCTAATATTTCATTTACAACATTTCATAAGTTCATTTTCTCCTCACTGACCATGCAAATCACAAATCAATTTTCATTTAAAATGCCTGACTACAGATTGTTGCTGAAAGCTTTGGAATTGTGCCTCAGCAATATGGCAGACCTTTAGCAAATCTTCTGGAAACAGTCTGGCCAGAAAAGGAGGGAAAAAAGTGAGATGTAATTTCTACAAAACAACTCTGGGGCCAAGTGGTCAAGGCATTTACTGGGAGCGTTCCACAAGTGTGGAAATACTTTGAAAACAATGCTGTATTATGTATTGTAATGTATATCACTTTCAATACTTTACTGGTATAGATAGAGATATAATGATAGTGATGGTGAAAAGATGAACTCCACTGGTTTGGCAAAATTATTTGGGATACCTAATCAACATACTAAGTATTCAGTAAGAATATTAGTCTTTAGAACAGGTTCAGAGAGGCTAGAGAGAATTAATTTAAAAAATGTACAACTATAATAGTAAATTGTTAATTTGGTTGAATGGGCCCAATAATAAGCATGTTTAAAAGGTGAAACACCCACACAGAGGGCATCCTGTTGCAGCTCAGCAGCAGCGGGAATAGATAGCACACATGTGAAATGATAGTGCATGTTGGTAATTCATATAATGGAAAACTAATTCAAAAATTTCTCATGTTAGAATTCAAAGCTCTAACTTAGAAAACCATGCTCTCTTAAGACACTTCTGCTACAATACCCATTTAAATACACTCTTTGCATACATGGTGTAGAGAGATACAGTGTGTAATGTGGACAGACTGACTTGTAGACTGTGTGTTTATAGCAGCAGGTTTGCAAAAAGCCTCTCTCAGTGTTTACCAGGGAGGGCAGATGTCAGGGTTTGCTGTGGAGGAGCAGACACAGCCACATCTGATTAACAATATTATTGTCCTCCTCCACACTGCCATAAAGACTCATCCTCCCCCCTTTCTTTCTTTCTATTTCAGGCTTTGGCAGCATGCTGTCCTGTGGCATGGCTGAACCAGAGTGACACTGCCACCATCCACAGAAACAAAACACGAGTCAAGAGCCAGTAGGTTAAAACAAACAGCAGTCCCTTTTCTTACCAGGCATAAAACATCAGTTATCTACGAAATCATGCTTTCAGTCATACAATTAAATCACACTTTATATTCAAACACACTGCGTACCATTTCTACTGTTTTAGCATTATGAAATATATGTGATTTGAATCATTAGCATTATCATTAGCATGTCTGCAACAAGTGAAACGCCATGGGGTAAAAGTTACTCACATCTCAGCTTCAAAAAAGACATCAGAATATAAATCACGAGTCTCAAAGGAGTGTGTCTGTGCACTCATATATGCATGCAGAGTAAACCTGCGCATGAGCCTGAGTGTAAATTTGTGTTTGATTCTAACCCTCTCATCATTCCTCTGTACATTTTGATTGGTGATTACTTTTTTTATTTCCGTCACCACACTATCACAAAGGCAGTAACCTTGCACGTTTCCATGCTGCTTATTGAAGACAAACAATAAACCACTGGCAGATATCAATGGCGGAGATGAGAACTCGGGTGCCATATCTACTGGGACTGCCTCGCAAACCTGCCTCTGCCTGCGCTTCATCTCCAGCAGCACCTCTCACTCTCAATTATTTGGCTGCTGTCACAACAAATCAATCAAATTACCGCTCCAGGACTGTGTGCAGCTGCTCCTATTGCATTGCTAGTTGCATTAGCTTTGAAATGTATGAGGTCTACATTTTATCACTGTTATTTATTTAATGCAGTTCTCTCCCCTGCGAGTCATCTTACAACCACAGCAAAGTTAAATCATTAAAGGACGACGTGGAATACATACTGCTTGAGAACACTTCAGATTAAACAGCGATAAGGGAGAAATGATGGGTTTGGCCTCTATTGTGTTACAATGGCAGATGTTGATGTGAGGAAATTTGAACTTCTACTGCTACTACTCATCTACTGGCTAAATACAGACAAAAACAACAACTTATTTCTGTTCTTGTGCTAAAATGATTTGACCAATATACACATGGGAAAAGGAATCCCACAACGAGCAGCTAGTGTGGCTATAACAAGACCAAAAAGGATGTTTGAGGTCCTCTAGCTCTGATAATGTAATGGGACACAGAGGCATTCTCACAGCAGACTGAGGTTAAGTCAGTGGCCCGGCCCGGTGAGCTCACCTCTTAAAGGAGCAGCAGTCAGCTGAGGCAGAAGAGATGCAGCCTGACATGTCTAACTAGTGTGGAAACATTCGCCTCCTCCCCCAGGAGCACACCCTTTGGTGGTGTAATGAGCAGAGCGATTTCCTTAATTTGTATCATGCCAACACCCGCCACCTGCAAACGACACCGCTGAGTGTTCGCATCAGAACGGCAGATATGCTTTTGATTGGCACAGACACTGGGTCTCATTACCCATTGTGGGATGCCGACCTTTATCAGGAAGCTTGAGTGCTGCTTTGTGTTTCCCATGGACGAGAACAGAGGAGCAGTGCTCTCACCTCGCCATTAGAACTCAGCTCTGTGATGTGTTGCACTGCCTGGCTTTCTGCTGAGAGCAAATGAGATGGAATATGTTTATTAATATGAAAGAGCTCCAGTAAACTAGCTTCTTGCACTACCTCTGAGTGAGTCATAGAGAAGAGGAGTAGACAGATGAGACTTTGTTCTGCTTCCTCCCAATGAGCATTACATGTACAGTGCTTTGATACATCTAGTTTTACAAGTATAGTAATCATGCTTTGTTATAGAATTGTGTCAAATGAAAACCAATTAAAATGTAAAAGGCACAATATCCAACAACAACAAAATGTTGTTGTAGATGATCTGTCTGATCCAGCCATGCATATTCATGATCAAAAAGGTAAAAAGTTATGATTTTTTTAATCATATAAGGCATCATATTTACAAACCTCTAGCATGACCCAACCTAGTTTTGAAGTCAGCTAGAATTGTGTACACTCTGTCACAAAAGATAACTTTCTGCCTTGTTTAGTTTCATTGGGAATTTGTTTTTACTGTATGTTTGCAGGCATAAATCATTCTGACAAATAACCAGTTACACTGGTGCCTGTGTTTACTGAGTCTGCCACAAGATGCTGCTCAGTTTTATTTAAGCAACTGCTCCAACTTTATAGCACAACCCCATTACAGTGATAGTTATTCATCACAGTCTGAAAGAGCTGCCCTCCTAAAGCTCACAGCAGCCCAGCCGGTTCCCCTCTGTCAACATCCATTTTTACAGAGCCAGCTTTGATTAGTATGATCACACTGTGAGATCAAAGTGCTACTGTTACTGCTTGTTCTGATTTAGGTTTTTCATTTAATTTTTCTAATTAAAGCTCAATATAACAATATATGAGAACAATTTGACCTACTGTACCTCATAAAACACTGCATTCTTTCAAATGGGAAAAGCCTGAACACTTTAGACTGTTAGTGTGCCGACTCACACGTTAAGTAGACAATTTCTCCGCCCTCAAACACCCATTCCCCAAGACAAACAGTCTTATTAGCTGGTCATTAGCCGCCTCATTACATTTAAATACATCCGCTGGCTTGGCTCATCCTGGAGTCTCATTACTCTGCCGCGCAGTTGTCTTGTGTCTGATCTGACACTAATTAGCTGGCAGCATGAGTGCTGTAAAGCACACTTGCTCCTGAGGTTGTGAAACAAGCCGACTGCTCCCCAAGCGACAGCGCTTCGCTGTATTATATGTGTAATTAATCAGGCCTGGATGCCCAGAGCAGCTGGGAGGGGAAGCATATGGGGGCGTGGGGGCAGAGGCCAGAGTTGCAGTTGTCTGACAGAGGTGCTGTGCCAGCAGGCCTCATTCAGCAGAGCTGTGATGAACTCAGACAGGGGAGAGTGGAGGAGCGTCATGTGGCCAGAGGGGCCCGGGCACAGTCAAGACATTTAGCTTCACTCGTGACTTGTGTCACTTACTCTCCATGGAGGTCTCTTCAGATAAGAGGACGTGCAAACAGGCATTCTGTCCACATGCTTATAAAAAGATCTGCCACAGAGGCATTTCTCTGCAAGTTTTTTTCCACTATCTCTCATGGACGGGGATTTTTATCAGGACATTGGATTTCAGACTGTCTGCTGGTTTGTTTGGCAGTGGACAATAAGAATGACTGAGAGGTGCTTGCTCTGGCGTTCTGACACACTGACAATGTGTGTCGATCACTTCATCAGATCACTGAAGCCCCTCGGTTGTCCCCTCTCCACTAGAAAGAAGATGTGTTGAAGTGTGACTCATATGGGCCTTCTGGGGCCATTACCATCCACTGCTGATGGATACATCGAAGGGCTCGCTGGATAGATGCGGGTTTATTAAAAGCTCTGCCCACAGCCATGGGTGCAGTTATTTATGCATGTTTTTGTCCATTAGGCTTCTACCTTCGCATTTCCTCACTCAGGGCATCTGTCCATCCATTTCCCCACATGAAGGGAAGCTTCCCTGCACTTTGTGCCATGCCGACATTATTGTAATCTCCATCCTAAAAACACTGCTTTACATGAAGCCTGGCATCTTTTTACATTAGTGCAGCTCACTCATCCAAGATTTATGACTGACAGTTTCCCCATCCATCCCTCAATTTAATGGCATAAAAGAGACAATGTTTTAAACATTAAAATGAAAACCATTTACAACTACGATCAAAAGAGAACATTTGGGCATTAAAGTTTAAAAGACAAAGATAAGTAGAGCCATGTGGATTAGCCGATGAGGTGGAAAAAAGATAAAAAAGAAAAGTACAGTGCACTCATATGAACAGGAAAGAGGCATAAAGTGCTTTTGCGCTGCACTGCAAAACAATGACCTGTAATTAATATGGCCGATCCTTTGGCTTTCTGGGATACAAACCCCTGAAGGAATTCTTACCTGGTCAGTAGCTTTGTCAAGCATTTTTACTGAAGAAAAAACAAAAAACTGTTCCATATCATACAGTGGATAAACAGCAAGCCCTTATTAGGAGCAACACTTGTTGTATTTATTACTAGTAACAATTCCTACTGTCTCATCATGTATAATACAGAAAAACTTCCATTACGGTAACATGACCATGAAACAAAGGATTTAAAATTTTGGTGTCTTTTTGGAACACCTATCAGCTTCCTAGAGAAACTGAGTGCACCTGCTTCCTGGAACATCAAACACATGTTTTTGTTTTTCTGCAGCTGCAAATCCATTTTACCTCCCTTCTTACCTTGCAGGTTCTGGAGGGGGAGTGTCATGATACCACCTGCAGCTGCAGCTGCCACCAGGCTCTGGATGTTGGCCGTGGGCAGGGAGAGGACCAGGCCCTGTTGCCCGCCCAGATGTCCACCTGCATTGAAGGGGATGAGGATCGGCTGGTTCATGCCTGGCGTTGCTCCGGACATCACGCCACCTACTGCACTGGCGAGCTGCTGTGCCACCAGGAGAGACTAGAAGACACACATATGAACAGATTCATGCATAGAATCACTGGAATTTTAAATGTATCACCAAAAATATAATCAGTTGCAATATACAATACATGGAAAAATAGTTCTTTATTTTATTGTGTTATCCTGGACATTTTTGTAGCTGTGTGTAACTTAATGTTCTTCTTGTCATGGTATCAAATAAACAGAAAATCTAATTTATTTTGGGGGTTTTCCGAAGGTTTAGATACTTTGAGAAAAATCATGCCACATTTTAAAAACACACTGCAACTGCCACTTTTTTACTGTAAATGAAAGTCTAAAATGTGTTTGTTTAAAATAATAACAATAATTATATTAATAACCTCCACCAAGGTGGTTATGTTTTTGCCTGCGTTTGTTGTGTTTGTTCACAGTGTAACTCAAAAAGTTATAGATGGATTTGAATGAAATGTTTTGGAGAAGTAGGGTATGGGCCATGGTACATTATTTTGGTGGTGATCCATGTCATCATCTTAATCCAGAAATCTTTTAAAGGATTCTTCACCATTGTGAGATAGGTGCAATTTCAATATTTTTGCTTCTAACTCCATACATAATGCAGAAAGAACAAAAATTGCACAATAACATCATAAGATCTACCACACACCAAAGTCTGATCCGAGTAATATGTGGGAAGTAGTGATACCGAATGTTCAAATTTATAGGGCTCACAGAAAACTTGCTACTATGACACAACACATGATGCGATAGACTAAGATCAAATTCTAGCTCAAACTCTGCTGACTCAGCAAGGTGTCAACAAATTTGATATATCTTCAAAAGTTACTGAGCAAGATCCTGAAGAAAACCACCATTACTGAAATATAGTTTTTCTTGTACAACTTTCAAAATAATAATGTTATCAATGTGATTTCAAATGCTAGGGGTAGGTTTTCATGGTCAATGAATAATAGTATGATGGTTAAACAATCATATTGCTCTTAGGTTGAATGGCATTATGAGGAGACTGTTCTGCATTGGCAGAGATTTTCACTCTCTAAGTGCTGCCTGTGCTTTGCAAGGATTTGCAATCAGAAGACACTATTATTTTTTATAATGTAGCATATTAAAGTAGCATCCTTTTCTCTTTACACAAAGCTGTTAATGCTAAATATCCCATTAGAAACTTTCTGTTTCTCTAGTATTGGGAGATATGGTTAAAACACATTTTACAATATTATTGAGGACATATCTCAATAGGAAGAGATATCACTCTGTAAAAAAATTATAAAATATTGTATAAATAATCTAACTAATGAACTCCATTGATAAGGGTTAAAACTGTATGTGTAAAATCAAACATTTTATTAACTATTTTTGTTTGTTTTTTTATTACAGCTTGCTAAGAATGGTTTTAACTAGAACACCAGTATTTTGTTAGATGATAACATTTTTCTATAATCCATACTTTAAATGATAATACTGAGTTACTGCTCAGTCCTACTTGTGTATGCTGCAGAATACCTGTTTTACAGAAGTAAAATACAGGCTAAAGTCATCACATTTAACTCATGAATATACACTATTTCATGCCCTGAGATGCTTAATTGAGACCCGATGTCACAAGCCCGACATTAATCAATGTGTTTTGATGAATGCATTTGTTTTACAGCTGTGTTTTACAGAGTGACAGTCAAAACATACTGCCGTTGGTACTGACAGAGATCAAATCCGATCTCTGTGTAAGAGCTGAGAATTTTTCTTTCACAGAAATGCAGAGTGATTTATGTCTCATCCCACTGAACAAATCCCTGGTACCACAGAAATGTGCCTGAAATACACAGTGAAAAGAAAAAAAACGTAGCAGTACTTTAGTCTTTTGATGAGGGATATAACACATCACTCTCATCTCTTCATGTATCCATTGATTCATATTAGTTAAAGTGGAATCGGTGCAGTCATACTCGTAGAGGAAAAGATATGTTATCAGAAGTTTCACTCTGAGATATTTTGCACAGTAGAAGATCTCTTCAAATGTATTTTCCGAGAAAGCGGGTTTGGAAATATACCAACACATTTTTCATTTCAGTTCTAAGCCAGAAGTGGGAAGGTTTGTACCATGGTTGAAATCTCCATGAATACACATGAAATGACATCTTAAATTTCATTCATTCTCATAAAACTTATTTCAAATTATGTCAGCTTTGGAGCATGTCATACAGAATTTGCAAAGGAGGTACAAAACAAGGGATGCTGCAAAATCCCCCAAAATTACCATTCAAGCATTGAATTGAATTGTTTGGAATAAGATAATAAAAGTACATTGTCAGCTTGTGTCGTGTCCACGGTAAAGCAGCCTTTAGACATCGCTAGGTAAGGGCCGGGCTGTTGACTCCTCCACTGTGACTTTAGTTCACAAGGCTTTAACTCCAGTTGTCAGCTATCTGCTTCTGTTTTGCATGGTGTGTCTGCAGCTTGCACAGGATGCATAGCAGGCTGAGTGGTACGAAGAGCCCACCATACTCCCAAGTCTGGTGCTCCTAGGTGACAGGCGTGTCACTGTGATAACCCTGCATAGTGCAAAAGGCCTGCACCCACAACGACATACGTGATTACAGTTTCAAAGGTATGAGGTTACATGGGTTTAAAGCCACAAAATATCTTCTATGAAACACAAATGACTACCTGTTTGTGTTTCTAAGCTGTTAAAGGAAAAAGTTCAGACAGGCAAGTGGCTGACTGAAGTAATCACATGCACTGTATAGAATTCAACATTTGCTTTGAGATGCAACAACAGTGCATAACAAATGACAGTATCTGATGCTTCTGAGAGCATTCAAAATGACACTTGCCATTAACTTTTAAAAAATGAATTAATAATCCGGCAGCTCAAAGAATTCTCAAAGGATGACAACAAAGGCGACGCATTTGTTAGCTGCAAGTGACATGTTTAATCTCGTGTTTTAAACTAAATTTAATCTTGAATCGAAGCAGCATATAATCAAAGACGCTTTTTGAGCATTTCATCTCTGCGTCAAACAAAATGAGATTGCCAAGCTTGACAGCAAAGACAGCCTCACATAGAAGAGAATAACATTAAAAGACAGTTCTACAATTATCAGATGTAGCCCTGATTTATTTATCATTACAGTACAGGCAGCTGTTAGGCACACAGGCAGCTGCAGAGTCTGGAGATTTTTTTTTGTTAAAGCATGCAAGAGCTGTTGGTCTTTTGCTGCTTGTTGTGCCATTTTGAGACTGATTATGATCTTCATCTGAGGTGCAAACACCATACACACAGATCAAAATCAAAGATACAAATAAATATTGCATTAACATACTGTAATTAGTCCCACTCTGCAGCTGCACAGCAAGGTTTCACGACCAGCACAGTATCACTCATCAAGATTTACAAGCAGTTCACCCTCTGCCTTTTTGCCTCATACTCTCACTCCTCCTCATCATAGGTGCTGTTGGAAAGCTGCGATACAGTGCTTGGCAGGCCTGACAGCTGAGTGTTGAGAAGTGGTCTCCCAGGGGCCACACAGATGCACAGAACTGGGAGTGTGTTCGACTCTGGATGGGGAAGCAGCCCCATTCAGGACTGGATGTGGTACCCAGCGTCTCTGCCTATCAGGGGGAGAATAGGCTTTTCTATCTGCTTGGCAGCTCTGGCACTGAGAAATTGCCCATAATCACCCAGATAGCAGACTTTTGTCATCCTAACTGCGAGTGGGAAGGTGGATTCATGTTGGGTAAACTACCATTGGATAATGGTTGTTCGAACAATATCCGGCTCTGGAGTGAGAATCTATCAAAACATATTGATCCTGGAACAGGAGAATTGGGTATGGCATGCGGAGCGCCTTTGTTTCTGAAAAGTGTTAGCTTCACAAAGACTGTACTGACAGCATTAATATATTAGATGGTGACTGCCGCCTGATGCGGATCAGTCTCTACTGCTGCCTGCTTGCGATGCCTTCACTTTTGTGTTTGTTTCGTATCTATTATCAAAACAGTGGCTTTGACCAGGGAGGGTATGTGTAATCAGAAAAGTGCTTTTAATTAAGCTCATTCTTTATCTCCACTCGCAGCAGATTGACGGGGGATTTCTTATCCTGCAACCTACCCAATGAAACTGAACTGCTCTCCTCCTCTGTTTCCACTTTTGTTAATCCTGATGAGAACTGCCTGACACTGAGTAACACTGAGTGCAGGGACAAGGCCTTATTAAAGAGGGTGGAGGAAACCTGATGCTCCGTGTGTGTGTGTGTGTGTGTGTGTGTGTTGAGCAGTGACATTGAGCAACACTAATGAGATAGATGTTCATTAAACATCGCTGAGCCACCAGGCCAATAAATCCATTCAGATAGGACAATGCTTGATTGAGCTATTAACAGGGCTGCAGGCTTGAGCTCTTTGCCCCCCTGCTTGTTTTGACAAGGCCTTTATTGTCAGCTCATTAGTGCTATAACTCAATTACCTCTGAAAATGATGTGTGATGAGAAAATACTTTGTGATTTTCATTTTAGCTGGCAATGAAGCACAGTGTACGATTCAGCGATTGTTTCTTTGCTTCCCATACCACATGTACATTAAGAAAATGAATATAAGCAGGTCAAGGAGGTGATTTCATTACTGAAACTGTCATCCAAAAGCCTTAATTTTACTCTAATTGTGACCAGATTAAACATAACTTGAGGTACAGAGTTAGGTTTGTTGTCAGTCTTTCAAATTACTCTTACTGGTAAAACACTGGAAGTGATTTCTACACACATCTCTGTCAGAAACGGCGCGTGTAATGCGGCCGAAAAGTGTTAGGTGAACTCAATTAAATGGCCAGACGAGGAAGTGTAAAACAAAACCGTCTCTTTATTAAGAGAACCAACGTTGAACAAAAGAAAACCATACAAGACACGGTGAAAACACAAAACTCACATGTCCTTAACAGTCCGAGGTCAGAGCCAGCAAACACATCCAACAGAGGTGATCCAAAATACGTAGTCCAGAGGGAAGTCCGATATCATACACTGTGGCAGTCCGAGACAAGAGGGCAAAGCAGAAACGAATATACCAAGGTAACAGTCCGGGTCAGAAACATAAAATACCAAAACCGAAGAAAATGCTGGAAAGTCAGAGCTGGGGTCTAGAACAATCTGGCAGCGTCCTGGTGGGAGGACGCTGCCTAAATAGAGGTGCAAACAATAATGAAACAGGTGAAACCAATGTGAGTGACGAAGAACGCAAAAAGACCGAAACTAAGGTGAAACAAAAACAGGAAGTAAAGTCAAAATAAAAGCCGGACAGGAAGCAGCGGAACCGAATCATGACAATCTCACGCTGTAGACAGAATTACATTATATCAAATGGGTCAATCCACAGCGAATCCATGAGACGTGCAGTAAGTCCTCTACGTCCTGTAGAGCCATCACATTTTTTTTTACGCTTCATGTCAATTTTTCCTCTCTGCTCTGTTTAGTGAAGCGTAATCTCCACAGTCAGCTCTTTAAATAACACAAATCCGGTTGTTTTATGTTTCTACCGATATCTGTTACGACTGATCAGGCTGCTTGAGTTTCACTTTCTCCCTCTGTAAAGAGCCAGGGAAAATCAATAAATTGATAGGCTACATAAAAACGTGATTTCTTCCTGATGATCGTTCATGAAAACTATGTATGTCCAGTATGTGTTGTTTGTCAGCCTGGAATAGACTTTGTGTCCTGCCGCTGTCCTGCCGACAGACAGAAAGCTGTTCTGATGACTTTAAACACTCAAGATTTGCCGCTCGCTTTCAGTGTGGACTGAACGGAATTACTCTTCAGTAGCACTTATGTCTCGCTTCCAGTGTGTTTTACCAGTTAGGACATGCACAATTTAGCCTGGCTTCTTTGAATGTTTGTATTCTGTACACGATCCTCAGAGTCAACCAAAGAGTCAATTTATTACATTACAAAAGATGACAAAAGGGAAAGAACTGACAGAAAAGTGAACATCAGTCAGCCACAGGACCATTGTCATTTCACATCTGATATTCCAATTCTTTTTCTCTCTGCTCTTCTCACTAGTTTAAAGTGGACGGGACTCATTCGGGAAAAGGTCATGCTACATATTGACATTCACCTTTTATTAATATAAGACAGCCACTTGTTTGGTCGCTGTTCAAACCACATCCAAGCAGTCCTAATGAAGCAGATGCACTTTTTGAGAGTTAAACTTTTAATAAGTGACATCAAAAGATGCCTTAAACTTTGGTGCCTATGTATTAATGAATATTTAATGTTCTAGAGATATGCTTAAGCTTATACTGAATCTGCTTCCTGAAAATCCTGGATTCAGTAGTTCAAACCTTTTAATTAGTTTGCCTAATATTTTATTATGCCAATTTTCCTCTGTAAGCACAACAATAAAAGAGGCTATCTCAACTTTTGTAGTGGGGTTATTTGTGCCACCGGGTGACTGCAAACCTTTTAAGCCTCAATTAAAATGTTAGCCCACAAGTTATCAGACAGCATGTTTGGGTTCAGTTTGTCACAGAGCCTCTCGCTCACCTGTGGACCCATCGGGTATCCTGGATGAGAGTGGCCAAGCTGACTCTGCTCAGAAGGACTGCTGCTGGCATCAGACTGCACCGAACCATCACGGGCCCCTGAAAGAGCACGAAACAGAAATCCATGTGGAAATGTACAAAGAAATTTGAAAACAAAGATTCCACCTTAGATCTACACAGACAGTATGAGTAGATAAACATGCAGAACAGAGCACGTTGTGATGATCCTACACAGGACAGTCTGGAAAGAAGGGGAATTTATATTTACTACAAGTGTTATATCAATAACCACTGTAGCATTGAATAAACTACCAAGCAGTGGAGAGGCTCATTGATAGAGGATGATGCATAATGGCCTCGATTACTGCTGAGAGATAGAGCTCCACCACAAACAGTGGGGCCATATTATTCAGCCATTTACATCACTGAGCATCACTCATCAAAACCCACTCCGTGACTTGACTCTGAGCCTACAGCCATGAGACACAAGTAGACCTGTTCGCCATGAAGGCAGAGCAGAGTGGAACAGGCAGACAGATGATAATAAGCTTGGTAATGGCAGCAGAGAAAGCAAAGGACACAGACAATTAGATATCATAGCAATCCCTATCTCACAGAATCTCCCAACAGTGCACCGAGTGTGGGCTGCTCTGAGAGGTCTGAAAGGCTGCTCTGAACCTCACCCTTTGACCTCGACGATATTGAGATCGCATAACGGCTCACTGTTGACACAGAGGCTGGTGGAGTGCAAAGACTAGTAAAGAAAGAACTGTTGGATGATATCTTTCACCAGAATGACTGCCTAAAAGAAAAATACCTTAGACTAAAAATTATTTTATCTTATTAACTGCAAGGACCTGTTTGAAAGAGCAGAAAACTGGCTGAAAAAGTTAAATGTGAAGAGCATGTAGATCTTACTAATGAAAGAAAACTAACAACAGTCTTGTGAATATGGACACTGGTGAAAAAAGACACTACAGCAATATTCAGGTTGATTTCCCTTCAAAAAAGTGATGTTTTTGTTTGAAATATGTTCACGCTCTAAGAACAATGTAAAACAAATTGAAAACACCCTGTAAACAAGGTACAATACACAAAGCAAAGTCACATTGATTTTCACGAGACTTCAAAAAAGAGAGTTGATAAGATTTTGTATTAACACGGTTCAAAGGATAAATGTCTTTTGAATAAGTTTGTGTTGCACTGCAGAAATATAATCTGGCAAAACTATGTTCTATTATAAACAAGGACCTCTGTACTCTGAGTGACAGGCTGTCAGTACAGTGGATAATATCTTCTCACTGATTCATCTCACTCAGGTGTGACAATGACAGCCTCAGGTTTTTTTTATTGCTGCCAACTGCACTGCTTTACAACATGAGCCTTAACCTGGATGCACATAGCTTTGATTGACTTTCAAACAGTGTCCCAAGGTTGCTACACTTTTTATTTGGAGCATCTTTATTAAGTGATCTATAGATTTTCTACTCAGATTTTTTTTTGGTGTGCTCAGTTAAGGCGGCTCATCAGAAGTCAGCCTTGCATTTACAGTAATAATTTCTACACACTGAAAAATGTGCAAAATAACACTATGTTAATCACAATATAATCACTGCTAATATTATTTAGTGACAAAGAGGTGAAAGCATTTTTTCCTGAAAATTACTTACATAATTATTAAACCATTATTTAATCATTTGACCTCCACTAAGTGCAATGGGGTTCTACATTAATACAACATTGCCTGTTAAAGTTAAAATGGTTTTGGTTATTTAACATCTGAGATTTCTGTATTTATTTGTTTTCTTTGGTCATCTTACTAGTCTGAAGCTGTTCATAACATCTCACACCTCTATTGCACCAATCAGGATACAGCAACATCTGAATCAAAATGTGGTAAAAATGGGTGGGTTGTTTGGCCATTTTCTATAAAATCTGAACAACACACATCCACACAATCCTGATGAAAGAGATTAGCTTTTGAGTGGAATCTTAAATACTTTATAAGAATTTTCTCTTCTGAATGTAAACTTTAGATTTTTTTTTTTATTGAGTCAAGAGTATTTCATGTTAAAGCTTTAAGTTGAGAAACTGAAACAACCTTTACCCACAATTGTTAAGTCAATTTACACATAATACAGTAAAAGTGACTGATTTTAGAAACATCAATGTCATCATTTTGATCATATTACAAAAAGGTTATGTGCCATCTGGAATTTAATAAGCATGATCCTGTTTTAAATCTATGATTCAAAACCCCTGACAAAAAAGTAAATGAAGCATCTTTTTAAATGTAGTCTCTTCATAAAACACCTCTCCCCTTGAATAAAGTGGATTCTGTAGATGAAGTCAAGCCAAACACGTGCAAATGCGCTTGAAGGCCACACAGCCTCAATAAACCTCACAATGTTGGAAATGAATTTAAAAAATGTAACCACATTTCCACTGTAAGATCGATTTTCTTAAATGGAATATTGCAGCTTTTAAATAAAGAATAAAGCCCTGATGCGGTGTGTCTTTTTATTCATGGGTGAATAGGCTTTTTTTTCTGATAAACATACAGGGCATGTAGCGGTTTTACACTCCTTTTATAAAAGCTTCAGACAAAACGTACTATTGAATAGCCTTGCCAAGCAAGATCTCATTGCCTGTCAAGAATATTTATGCATTATATTTTAAACTCCACTCTGCCAACTAAAATCATTTCATCTTTACATAAAATCCAAATAATTGGTGAATGGCATGACCTAACAAATGAACCTCAAGCATTTGATGGTTGTAAAAGCCCAAGGGAAAGCCTTCTTTTCTAGCTGGTTTCTACGTCCGACTGGCTGCCCCTGCTTCTCGATGAAGGTCCTTTCGCTTATCAGCCTTGCAATGCAGTGGACATTTTGACAAGCCAGTCTATTTTCGGCAATTATTTCACCCATTATGGATCACACAGTGCATAGCCCCACCCTGTGCTCTCAGTATGTGGAATTAAGATCAATCTGAGAACACAACAAAGACCTTGTGGCTCCATTACAGTCAATATTAAGCTACAGATAAAGCACAATATCATCATAATCTGTTAAAAAATTTCAGATTTCCTTGGAAAACTGAAGAGCGGATATTATCAGACATCCTTTTACTGAATTTCATTAGGGGTATTGTCTCTAAGTATTGTCTCACTTTCGGGCTTATCAAATTAAAGCAATCTCTTTTCCCCAGACATGAAACAGTCTGATTTTAATTTACAGCAACTCAAACTTTCACAGCATCTCAGAGGCAATTGTGCAAATGCAGCTGCCTTGTGAAACCAATAATAAACCCAGCAGTGGTACTGAGCTACTTAATGCCAGTGAATTACCTAATTATCATCATAACAAATTCAATTAGCTAAATTAAGACATTCAACTACAATAAAACAATGAGAATTTATAATAGCATCACAAAGCTCCGAACAATATGGATCATGACCGTAGTTAAGATATTGGTTGTGAATAATATATTCCATTTGATAAACAGCATGGGAGACTTGCTGATTCCTTGATGCCTTTCATTGCATCATTTCACAATAACTTAGAAAGCTTCATCCCCTTGCAAATATCAGCAATGTTAACACATTTATCGCAGGAGAAAAATCAATAATAAATAAATATACATGCACATCTTTCCCCAAAGGATGTGTGTAATTTCTTTAACTAAATTACTGTAAATAGCTGACAGGAGAGACACCCAGGGACTCAATCTTCAATTCGTTTTATTACCAGAACCTTTGCACGTGTTTTGCTTTTCTTTTCTTAAAAAAAAAAAAAAAAAAAGTACTTAACGAATGTAAATGATTCTTAAATGGTTTTCCAGATGGAGATTAATACCTCATCCAGGAAAAAAGAGAAAGTCTCGATCAAACCTTTAGTACTAAAAAGAAAGTCCTTTGATGCTGTGATTACACACAGGTCACACAATGGAAAAATGGAATGAATGGATGTATTGATGTGAGAAGAGATGAAAGAAGAGGCCAAACGGATGAAAAACCAGGCAACGCACATTCGGCATAGCTTTACATTTATCTAGGACATTCAGGCTTCATCTCTTTTTGAATCTCCTGAGCTATTTAATGGCTGTTGTTGTCACTGGAAAAACAAACACACTCTTTAGCTGTAAAATGTACATATATGCACATTTTTCATGAAGCTAAGGGGATGGCTTTAATAACATCAAACAAGTCTCAACTCCAAACTCCTACTGATGCTGACACAATGAGACACTCAGTGAAAATACTTTTTATGCAAGTATATATAAGTATAAAATGATTATATTTATTAAAGGGCACAGGATAGAATTTGATGTGAGTTATGTCGTGGAAATATTGCCAATATCCACTACTATATAAATTCTCTTTCATTGATCACCAAAGTGGCCACTGGAGAGCAACGTCCAATGCCATACAAGGCACAGGGCGAGTGTGTGTGTGTGTGTGTGTGTATTGGGGGGGCAAAGAGCTATATTTATTTGACTTCATTCTGCCTGTCTTAATGCAGGGTGCCCCAAGGACTATGCCACAAAACAATTAGCCTGGATTTCATAAAGCAATCAGCATGCCACCTTGTCTAATGCAACCACTTCATACACTGACAGTCTGAATAAAATGGGTGTTATTGAAAGCTTTGTGTTCATGTTAGCTTTTGCCTCGGTGCATTTATGAATCAATTTTTGCCCATAAAAGAAGCTTTAACACTTAAGCTATTTTAGTGGAAATGCATTATGTAAGTTGTCAAATGTACGAGAAAGGCCCAGTAACGATTCAGGGCTATTCAGAATGAACAGCCAACCCCCATTTTTATAATGGTCCTTTTGAAAATGTCTGGCTGAGTGCATGTGTTCACTGTTAAGATGTTGTCAGTCATCTTGCCACTGAAATCTAATCCATGGAAAATAATTTCACATGTGAACACATTTAAAAAGGCTTAAGATTATTAGTTAATTACATTCCTAATTGTTACTCTGAGTGGCATGATCGCAGTAGTGGTAATTACAGCACAAAACGATAATATGATTTTCATTATCAAATGTGTGTTGTGCTGTTGATTAGGAGTGTTTATGTTGGACAGGATGGGCCCAGACAAACAACAACCCACATCATACACAAGGTTTAATTCCATCAATATGCAATCAATTGTCCCAGCTTTTTGACCATTGATTTTGTTAATACTACTTGGAAAGCTGATGTGGCAGTGCAGAGAGGTGAAAGAGATGTAGAGCAATACATCATTTCACTTTTCTATATAAAGCAGCCTGGAAAATAAAATCCAAAATGTAATGTTACACAACTGGCAAGTGCTGTATAGAAGAGAGCAGCCTATACTACTGTAGTGGGCTTTATAGTGTTTTACTTAACTCCTTGTAGAATGCAAGAGAGCGAAAATCACCAGTGATTTAGCTCAGTGTTTCATTACTCCCACCAAAGCCCTCAACAATAACATAGGGCATAATCTGCTGCCAATAACTCCAGGTGTTCTTAGTCAGATGGCTCCCTCTGGACCGGCAGGGAAGTAATACTCTGTTTAGAGGCTGGAGTGGAGACGCTGCTAGGGATAGGTCAATAGTATTTCTGGGGATAGAAAATCACCAGAGACTGACTTTTGAGTGGCTGACTGTAACACTATTAGCTACATTAAGGCTATTGCTGCTGCTAGGATTGCTGTCATTTCATTAATTAAGAGCCAAGTGCAGGGGCAAGAGAGAGAAGAGGCCACAGCAATCTCTCTGGGTCTCCAACATTAACAACTGATTCCTCATAGCCAAGGGCGTAGACCTTAAGGGGAGAAAATAATTTTTCTCATTCATTATTCTGGCACAAAGTGAAATTATGGAGCTGAGGAGTTACAGAGGAGGTGCTGCCGAGCAGAGGGGATTTTACACCTCTGCAGTTCTGTGACTATTTCTGTGGCTGCTGTTAAGACACAAGCAGAGGGGGGAAGACTCGGAGGACAGAGGAAGAAGGCGAACCGGCAAAGACAAAATGGATGAGATAGAGTAAAAAATGAATTGTCATAAATGTTCTAAATGTACAAATCTGTAGAAGTGAGTCCCAGTAGCTGATGAATGGGTGGGGAATGTGCATACAAACAATGCTTCAAGCAGTAAGGGCCCTGTGCTCCAACACTTAAGCTCTCTTGACCACAGGTCTTCACCAAAAGGCTCTCTGACATGAGAGTGCTGTGCTCCAGCTCTTACCTGTCTCTTCTTTGATGCTGGAGTGAAGATAGAAGCAGCACAAGCACAAGAGGGACCAGAGAGAGGTAAATTGGTGACAAGAGGCAATGCCTATTTCAAAGGTCAAGAAGGAAAGATGGTGTGATGGAGAGAGGACGATGGAGAAAGGTAGAAGGATGGAGGAGGAAGTTGGGGAGGAAGGAGATGAGGAGGGCTTTTGTGTTGCATCCTCACGGGGGGACTTGGGACACTTTGCACATGAGCGCATCTGTTATGGAGCGTCCTCCTCATTCCCAAAGCAATGTCAACCCGATTAGCTCAGGGCTGAAAGACGCAAATAACAACCCAAATTATTCTTCATCCTTTTACAACCATCAGCAAAGGCGGGACACTGAGATGAAGACTAGCTTTAGAATGCTGTAAGCCTTTTAGCAGATGCCTCCTTCCCTATTGCTCCTCCTACTAAATTACTTAAATGATATTTGCTGTAAATAGGATTGTGCTGCCGGCAGCCCTGTGCCCTCACTCTGATGTACTGTACCTCTCTACTTTGTCTGTGTATAAATAGAAGGCTCTTATGACTAGAGTGAAAAAGTTAAAAATCAACAGAAAAATAATAAAGTGTTAATAACTGATTAATTTTATTTTTAAGCAAAAATGTCACTCTGTGGTCCCAGCTACCCTGACATCATGTAAAGTGAATTTCTTGGACTGTGATTGCTGGTTAGACAAAACAAGATATTTTTCATTTTTCACTATTTTCTGGTGTTTTATAGTGAAAAGGATTGAATGATTAATCCATATAATCAACTGTGGATTAATAGATAAAGAAAACAATGGTTTTCATTTGCAGACCTACTTCCGACTTCAAGAAAAACAAGTTCCGCATTACGAAAGTGTAGTTGTAACAGCTTTTTAAATGACTAACCGTGAAATTATTCCATTAATCAATTGAAGAAATTAACTGGCAGCAATTCTGACAATCAATTAATCATTTAGGCCATTTATCAAACTATGAACTGAATTGTCTTTTAGTTTAGGAGATGGCTCAACAAAATGAGCTACTGAAAAAAATATCTTAGATACTGGCAAATTGTGATGGCCATTTTTCTTTTTTTGTTATGACCTAATAATCAAAAAAAAAATCTTGCATCTCTACTAGTAAGCCAAAATGTTGAAACTGTAATCATGTTAAAAGTGTCCTTTTGATTTTTGTTCCTCCTGCATTGCAGCTGCTCAATTGCAGGGACATTTAGAAGTAGCCAGTGCAGCGTGAGGGCAGTCCACTGTGTATGTTTGTGTGTGGGGGGCTAGACACCCACATGTCATGCCTGACACATCAGCCTGGGCCCCCCAGGCTATCTGGCGCTAATGCTGCCTATGTCCCACTTTCTACCTCTTACCCCCTCAAAACCCCCTCTCCTCCCTCTTCCTCGGCCGTTCCTTCTGTCATTGAGGTATAATAACAATGGATCACACCAGCGCTGCAGCAAAGGCTCAATCACTACAGGATAACATCAGGTGATACAGGCTGCACAAGACTCCACTGAACCTGAGCTAAACAGACTTTATCTAGAAATGAGTTTATCTGGAAATAATCCTGTATTAGTTGTTACCGTATGCCCCTGTTGTGGCGATAGTTATAAAACTGAGTGGGTACAGGTGGAAAAAGGCAAATAATCAGGTACCAAAAACACACCCCAGCGCATTATTCTGGTGGAGCAGACAAATAGTGGAAAGAGGTATGTCAGGAAATAGTATTGCTTTGAAGCCCATAACTCTATTCTGGAGAAAAGAAGCATCACGGTGTTATTCCACATCCTCAGATATAAAGGGAAAAAACATAATAACTTCTGGATAGCCTGGATCTCCACTGCCCTACAGTATATGCTCCCCCCTCTGTCCGCCCACACCCCAGCCTCATCTACCATACACCCACTTCTCCTGCCTCAATCTTTGGTTTCAAAGGAAGCGAATCAGCTAGAAGGACAGAAGGTTATGCATTAGTACTGGTCATTGCTCAAAGAGCGAGCGTTATAAATAATAAAGGCTTGTGAAGGACACAAGGGCTGTGGGATGCATCTCTGGTTCACGCCACACAAGTCAAAGACAAGACTGTAATTTCTATTCTGAAAATGTGACCCTTGCAGCTTCAATTACATCTCAACAACACCAAGCGTGTCCATGCCAGGAGATGTGACGCCTCTTTGTTAGCTCTACATGAAAGGCTTATTGATACTGGTTATGGAGCACATGCTACACAACATTTTTTTCTGAAAATGATTTCCCAACATAAAGAAAGTGTACAACTAAAATGAATGCATATTGAAATTCAATTTATTTTCTATACAGCTGTCCACCTATAGAACTTGTAATGTACTTTTCTCTGGAACACTTTCTAGTGTAGTTTATTTTAACTTTAAGTATACAAACAATGGGGAGAATTATACTGTCAGTTGTTTTGAAGCTCAAAGTTTTGTTGCTCAAAAGTCATTTCTGCATATCCAAGCATCCATGAAACCTGATGACCTTTGCTGCCATTTGCTTTGAAAACAAGAAGTCTGCATTGTGCTCGTCCTCCTTCCTTGTCCTCCACGCAACACAGTAATTGTGTTGCTGTGGCCATGGGCACGACGGGCACATTAGCAAATGTATTACACTTGCTTTATAGGCATGCATTAAGCTAGTTTTCAAGTTTGCACAGACAGCTGAAATCCCCATAATGAGATCCACCTCCCAGGGAGAGACTTGTTCCCCCACAGTCTTCTTTATCCACCCTTATTTACTCAGTGTGGCCCATACAGCACAGAGTTTATGCCACTTTATTACTTAACCTCACCACACAACATTATGAGGCTCTTTGCATCGGCAAGCAGCCTATCCCACCACGCATCCTGCCCACTAAGCTGATTACACAAAAATAATAAGAACCTGTGCCTCTGGCAGTGGGTGCGTGTGTGTTTACATGTGTGTATGAATTTGCAGTGGAAAGGAGTGCAAAGGAGAGTTTTGAATGAATAACAGTAGTGTTGTCCCATATCTACAACATATACCAATTTGACAAATGTACATATTCAATAAATCAGTGTGCTTTACCATTTTCTACCAGGAAGAAATGTTAGAAGATGAATGTGAAATCAAACCAAGTCAATCAGTGTTTTTCCAGCTACGTATCTTTTCTTGTGAGCTCTGTATTATGAAACAATACTCACCATCAACTCAAAAGCAATATCACCTGTATATGCAAACTAACATTTCTGAGTGTCATCGTACTTAATTTAGTCACATTTACTAGATTAAAAACCCAGGTGGTATTCTGAAATTTGGGCATATCGCAGTTAAACCCATTAACCACGATCCATACCCGCTAAATTCAAAAAATGATGAAAAGTTTGCAATGCTAATACTGTTTAAATCTACATATTTAAAACTTTTCTAATGGCACAACTCTAGGTACTCTCCAAAATGATGACCATACTGTGTGAGTGACACGATGAATTGTCCAACTGAAATTAGTTTCACTGATCCAGTATACAAGCTGACTGTAAGTGAAGTCTAATAAGCCTGTAAAAACATAAAAGCAGGGTGCAGCATTACAGCAGATGTGGTATTTGGGCCAAACTTTTTGTTCTGAATGACCTCCAATACCAGGAATCAATGAAAAGATTCATTTTGCTCTTTTGGAGAGGGGGTGTCTAGGTGACCTTTGTGAAAATGTTCCACCATTTTGGCAGAATCCGTATAAGTGCAGACCATTTTATGTAGACAGTAAGTGTATGAAATGAGTGCT
The DNA here is from genome assembly GCF_001952655.1 of Monopterus albus. Taxonomy (NCBI): domain Eukaryota; kingdom Metazoa; phylum Chordata; class Actinopteri; order Synbranchiformes; family Synbranchidae; genus Monopterus; species Monopterus albus. The sequence continues at coordinate 259,855 of NW_018128106.1, read as the reverse complement.
CCTGTCGTTCCAGCCTAGCTCTCTTTGACAGCATGATGATAGAAGCGTCACATCCTTGGGAGAGTAAATGCAAACTGACAAGAGATGAGCCTTTGGTTGCTGAATATAATACGGAATTGTGCTCTGAGTGTCTTATTATCTTGTCTGTTGGTGTCTGAAAGGGGGAGATTTGCTTGAGAAGAGAAGACAGAAACTGTATGCACCCAACACCATCTTGTCCTTTGAAAAAAAAAATTGCTTGCCCTACTAACCACAGCTTTCCCACCTAATGTCCACTTCTACTTGGAATAAATACAAGCCGGCAGGATGTTGCTGGTGCCTTGTAGCCCCTGTTAGCTGAAGTGGAAGACTATTTGCACAGGCAAGCTTTTAGGAGGAGAACAACCCTTTCACCACTGCAGTAAGCATGTGGCGGTGGGTGGAGAAGGTGCACAATTTACTGTAGACAAACATGTCTGCTACTTTCATTGTCTCTCAGTGACTTCTCCATCTCATAGTGGCACAAACTCTTAGTGTTAAGGCACTAAAGCTAAAATCATACATCAACTCTGGAAGGAAGCCTCTTTAAATAAAAAAAAAAAACCCACATACATAGCACATGTGTGCAGACATATCAACATTCACAGAGTAAAAGCAAATATTTGCTGCAGTGATGATTCATAACTGTTCAACACTGTAGTCCAAAATGTCTAAAAGTGTATATAGATATAAGCTGACAGGAAGTAAAGGAAACCTTTTGTCCAAAATATTCACAGTGGCAGGAGGCTCTTGCACAACTCTAGATATTCTCTAGGAGTCTGTAACTCTTCAGCTATAGGTTGTTCTCAGCAGATCACTATGACTATAAAGTACAGATAACTGCTTCAATCCTGACTCAAACGATGCAAACTTTCACAGATGTGTTATGAATACACTGGGTATGCATGTGTGTGTGTCATAACACTATTCCAACTGCAGTTTTTTCATCTGTACATACGCCTCATTCTCAACTCTGGAGTAGCAAATTAAGTCTCAATATGATTTGCATTTCCTTGAGAGTATTAGTGTGTGCTGTTTTTGTGCAGGTGATAAGCAGCTTGTGTACATCTGTCAGTCATGAAATTGAAGCATTCTATTGAGAAATAGAATTTCTCATTTTCCTTTCTTCTGAAACTGAGGCATCCAAAGTAAACTACCATCTCTTGCTATCTCACCACAAAAGGGAATCTTAATATGGTGAAGAGCCGCTTAAAGTAAACCACTGAGGTCTAGTTTAAAGGTTAAATTCAGGGTTGTTCCTAATGTTAATAAAGGACTGGTGAGAATTGCAAACTTAACTAAACCTCCCAGCAACCTTGAAGGTTTACTGTAAACACAAATGCAAATGAATATAACCCAGATAACAATAATGTAAACTGCTATGCCAAAACTAAAGATAAAATTACTGTTAACATTAGTTTTTATTTAGCCATTCAATATGCAAAATACATTCAGATACATTACTCCTCATCTTCAACATTTCCATTTTTCAGAAAGTAAAATAATCTAGTGTTTTTGATTTTTGGCCACATGTGTTACACTCAGTTGGTTTTAGAGAGACTTCACGGGCCTGACTCAATTCATAGCAGGTAATATAATCCATCAACTACAGTTAGAAATCTCACAAATGTTCACTTGAACTTCAGCTAAATACCAAACAAAATGGCCTTTGCAGCAACAATTACCACGCTAATTCATGCCTAAGAATATATGTGAACAGTCACTATAACCATGCCTTTCCCTTTATTTGGACAGAATTTAAGGAGGTGTAGAGAAAGAAGTTGCCTCTCCTCTTTAACTCACTACTCTCTCTCCCTCTCTCCTTCCTATCTCCCCCCAGCAAAAGACACAACTGAGCCAAATCTCCTCACTGGTCCCTGCCTCGCTCTCTGACAGGTCATGTGGGCAGCGCTTCCTAAACCAAACCTGCCGCTGGCACAGCCCAGGGCCCTGCCACTGGGCAGACTTAACCCCCACCTCCTTAAAATCCACATTACAGACATGACCAGCAACGTGCAGTATGATGACAAGCCATCAGCGGACTCCAAGTGCAAAATAAACATAAAAAATGTTATGGTTTCCAGAAATGAGCAGAAGAAGAAGCTATATGTTACTTGCATAATTTTCATTGACAAATATTCAGTTGTTATGTAGAAGTTTAATAACTTCACATAAAAACTAATAGCAAGGCATTTAACAATGTTTAAGGTGCAATACACAAAAAAGAAACAAAAACAGCAAGTGAGAAGCAGGAGGAGAGTCATAGAAACTGATCAGACAGCAAGAAAGAAGCAAAAGCTTGATGCTTATTAAACCAAATTGCAATACTTTGGAGACAAATCCTGTCGTACACAGTCCTTGTTTAGAAGCCTCTAGCCTCTGGTAGTTCTTGAAATAAGGATTTAAAAGACAGCTGAACTCTCGCTGATTAGGTTTGAGAGTAATGTTTGGCTATTCCTCCTCCAGATTCTCATTTTATTTTGTTCACAAATGTTTGGCACTCCCTCTATATTACTCTCTGCCACTTCCCAAGAAGCAAACGCACACACCGAGAGGGTCAGATAGGGTCACACATTAACAGCTCTCATTAAAATCATAAACTAAAAAAAATATGCACTGGTTATTGCAGTATAAATTCATAATCACCAATAAATCAATTATATGCCAAAATCTCTCCAACATAAACACACTAAGGTGTACATGTAGACAAGAACACACACAGTTTAACTAAGACATGGTGCAACAAGACGGCCACCAGCAGAAGAGACAACAGGTTGTATAAATATTCAACACTGGAGAAGCATTTTTGTCACTTGTCACCTTGCATCCATATCAAAACAAGAGAACAATTTTAAAACTTGACAAAAAGGGTAAAAGGTAATAATTTGTTAAGCAAATCTGCTCTTTATATTAAATCCTTCAAAGTTTTTTTGCACACTATTTTCAATGGCCCCTTCTAAGGTTTCCATAAGCAAATAACAACACTGTCTTGGAAATGAAGTGGAGGTGAAGAAAGTTCACAAATACTAAGTGCACATAATGTTCTTAAAATTAAATATATTAATTCAAGTTTAAATTCTGCAGCTCTCTACAGAAGAACAAACAAGTTAAATACGCAGCTACTGGACATTTTAATGTGATAGAAATGCATTATACAGTAATTTCTAATTTTAATGATTAAAAAATGTCTCTAATGAAAAAACTTTAGGGCTGCATTACATTTCTCATTAAAACAAATAATTAGAAAATGTGCTAGATGGTAATTTATATCATTACGCTTACTGATTCATAACAAGGCACAGCGATTGAATTAGTCTGCATGACTGGAACAGCTCATAATAAAAATACTTATTTAAACACAATCAAAATAGTGTGTGAATACTCAATTAATGAGATAAACTGCAAAAATAATGAGGCATGCTGATTTAGAAATTGACTAATTTTGAAGATCAGTTGCAGTAGATGATGCCAAAATGACTGAATAAATTTAAAATGACTATAAAGAAGACTGCAATAATCTAGAAACAATAATATTTTAACTGATGTGCTGATGTAATATTTGCTAAAAGCTGGGATTTTAATTTCTGAACAATTAACAAATTATGATTTAACTGCATAATTTGCCCCATCAATGTTTAAATGACAAATATAAAATGTACTCCTTTAGATTTAAGAAAAGTTTACATGATATAATACCACAAGGGCTGTAAAAGTGGGTTTGAGGTAAAATATCCTGACAGACAAAATCTGACTTTTATGGATCGGTTAATGTTTTGAGCAGATTTTATGTAAACAAGATGAATGTACAGCTGCTGCCATGAAACAAACAATAATAAAGCATAAAATTATCCACTAATACTTTTTTGAGTATTTAAGTATTTAATTAATATGTACTGCATCTTTCTGAGGAACATTTCAGCAAAACAATTACCTGTTGTAACCATAACAGACTGTCCCCTATAAAAATGAAGTGCTTTTCTAAGAAATCTGAAAAGAAGGTGCATGAAACATCTCAACACACAAAAGCAACATAAAATGCATTTTTTATACTAACACAACTAAGCATTAAAGAGCAAAACATTGACAATCATTGCACTTAAACTCGAAGTTTGTTGCCTGCCACTGCTGACACCTGTCCCAGCACTGGAAGCTCTCTGTTTCCACCTCACCGCTGCTGAAACCAGACCTCAGCCAGTAGCATTATGAAGGAGAAGGGAGAGATGAGAGGTATTAGTGGACTTACCATACAGCTTGTTAGGAGTGCCCTCTCTGTCCGTGGCCTCGGAGGGCAGGAGCAGGGCCTCGTCATTCAGATCGCTGTCTGGGGTGGCCGCTTTGTCGTCTGCCCGGAGTTCTGCCGCGCTCATGTCGCTGCGCAGGGAGAGCAGCGGCTTGCTCAGCTGCCCTGTAATCATCGGATCCTGGAGAGCGCTGGGAGCCCAGGTGGGAAATAGAGACAAAAAAAAGGGAAAACACCCCTAGTTAGATGTGCATCGGCGTCTCACCCTCACCGGCTTCTTCTCTATGTCTGTACCCACTCTCTACCCAGCTTCTCCTTTCTATTGCTCACTCATCACTCTACCTCTCTCTCCTGCTCCCTCCCTCTCTAGCTCTCTCTTTTATCTGACGCTGGTGCTACCCCTCTGATACTGCCGGCTGCTGCCTGGTGAAGAACTGTTACAGATTGCGTGGTTTTACCATTATACCCTGCAGTCCTAAAATGGTGATACATCCATCTCCAAGGACTCATTACTAGCTGACATGTGCCTCATCTTCAGCAAACACTAAGCTGATAGCAGTCCACAAAGAGGTCCATGGTCTTTGTGCTGATAAATATATGAAATACATCTAATTCCAAATCTAAAAAGATGATATGAGTTAAAATACATGCAAGTAATTATATCAATTTTCACATATTTGGGGGCACAACATGAGATAGAAGGTGACATCTTGCAAACAGAGAGTCATCGTGAACTTAAGGCCTGATTTTAACAAGAGATGAAGTCAGTGATGTTCCCAAAATTTTCTCCCAATCATTTTCATCATTTGTCTGTACTTTGCAACAAGAATAAGAGCATTTATGAGACATGATTTGAGTATTATCCATCTGAATATCTTGAAAAAGAACATATTCATCAGAGTGAAAAACTAAGAACTTTGAAATAAACTGAAATATCAGGGTTTAATAATAAAAAAAACTGATGATAAAGAGCATTTAAAAATGTCATTAGAGGTTTAAATGCTTCCAGTAGGATATCTTATCTCTGAAGACACCCAACACTTTGACACAAGACAATTAATAGTCTACCAAAATGATTCACTTTTAGGAATACCAAATGAAAAGTTTAAAAAAAATCCATTAACACTGCTCTTACCTAAACAAAGCTTTAGAAGGAAAGATTTTTCAGAAAGTCCAAATGCTGAAATTGGTCAAACAGCAGCTAAACCATGCCACCTCAGCGCAGTCCGAGACCAGCTAGAAGATGCTTCCTGCTG
>NW_018128106.1:248021-254314 GCF_001952655.1 Monopterus albus | reverse complement strand
GCGAGAATATGCTTCCGGCTGAACCAGAAGCTGCATCAACAACCTTTGTGCATCTGAATGACCACCACAGGTTGAAGCTTGAGGTTGGTTCCTAGTATAAACACAGGAGATGTCACCTCCTCCCTCTCTCTCCCTCACATACACACAATCTCTCTCCCTCCTGCCTTCACTCTCTCTGTCTCTCCCCCCTTGTATCTTCTGACTGGAGAGCTCCTCAGACAGTGCTCACGCCACCTCAGGCTCTGAGACACAGAACAGCAGGGCTCTTCCTTATTTATGAATCAAGTCCAACCTAAATATGTCTGAGCAAAGGACAGGTGACCTGCATGTACAGTAAAAGCACACAAAGGAGGGTGAGTCTTATCTTGCCCTTGCACCCATCAACACCCGCCACCCGTTGTCCCTACTCCCCCCAAAACACGCACTTCTATCGGTGTGGTCGCCCTGAGGGGCCTTTTTAATGTGCTCATCATGGCAGTCAGGCCTCTTTGATATGACACATGATAATCTCTGAAAATGTTAATCAATAGAAATAGTTTAAGCTGTCGTTAAATACGTGAGCCGCCTGGTCAATACTTATATCCCTGGTAACAATGTCACTAGCCATCAGGGCTTCATTTGTGGAGCACTTAAATGTGGGATACTGCGCATCAATGCACTTCTCTGTGCGCTGAGGTAAACACATTTTCCCCTCTGTCTGAGCCTGGCCTCACTCTGCATGCATTTGGATCCACCCCCACCTCCTACCTCCTCTCCTTTGAGTTGCTTGATAGGTCCACTGGAGGGCAAAATTAATACCTAATTGAATCTTGCAGTCATCAAAATAATCAATAGTTTTTTATTATTTATTCTTCACAGTCTGTTGGCTGTTTGAAAGCTCAGAGGGACAGCAGAGAGCACAGTCAGCCCTGAAATTTCTACCGTTTCACAATGTAATTTTCACTGGGGCATGAGAGTTTGCAAGACCTATAAAAAATGAGCGCAGTGGTTTTTGTTAGGAGGTAGGGGAAAAAATAAAGGAAAAATGGGAATTTTTGCCCCAGCAGCTATGATGAAAAATAGAATAAACAAGCTACTGACACTTCAGAGGAGGGCAGGGTCCTTGCTGTCCATCCCTCCATCTTTTTCCCTTTCCCCTTTTCTCCTTATTTCATCATATCAGGAGTGTGGCGCTAACTCTCTAATGCTGGCATTTCTCTTCCTGACAGACTCCAAACAAGTGCTCGGAATGAGATCAGAGCTCTAATCTTCCCCTGGCCTCTGAGGCTCGAGGATAAGGGGGCAACACATCTCTCACCATCTTACGCAGCTGTTAATTACTTCATTTCCAAACAGCTAGCTTTGCCTATTTGCCATTCAATTGGGTATGTTTATTAATTTTAACTGAGGGAGTATTGTAATTATGGGATATCTGTAATCTTGTTGTAAAAATCTGTAGTAAAAAGGGATATTTTTATTACCATAACAAATTAGATTATAGATTTTAAGCAGTGGACGTGTAACAAAATAACTTCATTTTTTTAAAGTAGACTTCAGAGCCCTGATTAAAGTATTAATGTGAGTGTGTGAATATGTATCTGTGTGTGTGTGTGTGTTAAAGGGTTAAGAAAGAAGATCTGTCTCGTTTCTCTGCTGTTCGCTCAGTCTGGAGCTGCTCTCAGGAACAGGTTGCAGAAACAAGAAAAAGCACTTGATCCCCCCTCTGCCTCCCACTCACCAAACACCCCCAGTGGCTGCAGAATCAGTGGTTAGCAGAGTCCCGTGTGTCACCAGATATCCATGTTATTAGCAAGTGGTCTTAGCAGTGCTGTCCTGGTGTGAGGGACACTGGGTGTGGGGTTTCAACTTGTGACCAGTACGCTCCACTCCAGTACTCAAGGCTCCTCTGGTTGTTGAACAGAGAAAAATACAATTACAAATTATCATTACTGTAATAATATTGTTGTATCTTATCCACAACAATCGCTGTTATTTATTGTAGTATTTAAGAGAGACTGCCCAGTATTTAATACAAACTGGTGGGGAATCTGTGGCTCACAACCATACTGAGCTAGCAGGATACAAAATGAATGTATTCCTCTGTTTTGTACCAACAGAAAATGGTGCAATACATTCATTTACATCCATCACTCATGCTATTTAAGAATTATACAGTATGACAGCAGTCTCCAAAAATGACTGATCTGGTTGATGTTGTAGTTACAGGAGCTGCACAGCAGTTAGTTGATTATTCATTTATTTGATTTACAGAAATTGAATCAGCAACTTTTGTGATAGTTGCTTTTTAAGCCCAAACAAACATTTCCAGCTTTTCAAATGTGAGGATTTGGCCATGTTATTTGTCATACATGAGAATAACTTGATTATTTTGGGATTTTGAATAGCTGGTCAAAAAAGCACACTGAATACATCACTTTGGGCTGGGGGCTATTACAATTTGCAGTTTCATCAATTTTCTCACATTGTGTAGACAGAATCATGAATCAATTAACTGAGAAAATAATGGGCAGATTAATTGATAATGAAAATGGTTGTTAGTTGCAGCCTTACAGACAAGACATGAAACTTTGTCTCACACAAAGTGACAGTGGAATGTTGCAGAAAGCAAAACTTCACAAATGAAACATAAAATGTTTATCCAAAGCTGCAATTTTTTTCAGTATCTGCCTCAACTTTTCTCACCATCATATGCAATTACAGTAATATTCTGTAGCTTCCCTGTTCCTTTTCACGTCGCTGTGCAGGAGTATACTTTAAACTCTAGCTTAGTTTTAAGTCTGCATACTTTTAAAGTATGCTTAAAATTTCTCACTTCTCCAGAAAAGATTTACTATACATTTAAAACCTGCTTAGTATTAGTATGTAAACTAAAATTGGACACAGTTTCTCTAAAATGCCTACAACCTAAGAGGCAAATACATTCATACTGTTAGTAACCAATGTGTTTTTCTGGTGAAACCTAACATCCAATATCTGCATTTAGATATTTGCTTTCACTGCTACAAAAAAAAGTCTTAATGTCCTTTGGTGAGTTTTGGGGGAATAATTTGAATAAAGGCTACATAAAAGGCTAACTAAAATCTAATACTGTATGTATTTAAGGTACGTTTTTAAACAAATGGTAAATGGACAGCACTTATAAAGCACTTTTATATCTTACCTAGACAACGCGCTTTACAGATTCACCCACTCACCCATTCATGCACACACTCACACACCACTGACAGCGGAGCTGCCATGCAAGGCGCTGGCCTGGTCACCGATATCAAGAGTTCAGTGTCTTGCCCAAGAATGGGAATTGAAAAGCCAGCTGAGATCAGAGATTAACTCGCTCAACCCATGAGACATGGACATGTATTTAATGCGTTTTTTCCCCCCGCAGTGCTGATTTGACTAAGAACTATAAAACTGCAACTTTATTCTATGAAATTAACAAACAATAGTAACTGTGTACAGAGTACAACTCTGTCAATGAGAGACCAACAATAACCAATAATTTTAAGTCACAAATTTTGTAGCTCTGTATCTGCTGTGCCTCCTGCAATGGGCAAATATCCCAAGGCAACAAGCCTAATGTGGAATACTACAGAAGCTGATGATTTGTCTCCCCCTTAGGGTTATTAACCAAACTGTTCCTCTGTCTTAATAAACTGATCCTTGTATACTTCAGTGCCAATTTCATCAAAGCACCTTTATGCATGCAAAAACCTGATGGTACTATTAATGTTTCCTGTGATTTACCCATGAAAACTGAAGTAGGTGTGTATTATTTTATCTGTATAATTACTAAATAATGTGCTTCCTTTTTATACTGTTGGAACGGCAGGCTAGTGGTAAAAGTAGTCAAGATTTGAGGTGATCTTTTTTTTTTCGCACTCATTAATATGATCAACAGTTATCCCTCTCAACTCCACTAAAGCTAAAATGCTCCCCAGTGGATGATCGGTGGGTCAGTGAAGGCTGAGGGCTATCAAAGCAGTGTATTAAAAGGAGCTCTTTGAAGCTTGTAAACCATGGTGCCCAGCAGGTCCACAACAGATAGACGCCTCTGATTGGTCAGGTGTGTGTGTGCGTGCTTTTTGCTAGATCGATCCACAAAGCTGACATTCTGGAGCATCAAAGCTTTCAGCACACTAATCTGACTCCTCCTATGAGGGCAAGGGTTGTTTTTATTATTTTCCTTTTTTTCCTATGAAATGCTTACACCTCAGAGGGACTCCTGCATGCTTATGGCATGAGAGTGGGCGAACTCCATGTTTAAAGGGTTTGAAATGAAATGAAAACATATTGAAATGAAGTTCAGACACGGTATTTATCAACAAATAAATAATACAAAAGTATAGAGAAAGACACAGAGAGCAGCAAAGAATCACAGGGCCATCCACTGGGCATACCATTGGCAGCAGAGGAGTGACACCACAGAGATTCACACACCGCTGCTCCTCAAAGTCAGTTTCCCCTCATACTGTCTCAGGAGACCTGTGCCACATACACACTTGTGAAAGGTGTGAAAATCTGATTTCCCAAAAAGGATCGGTAATTCTCTGTGAGGGTGGAAGCCACAATCAATAAATCATTGCTAAGTAGATTGTAAAGAAAAAAATTTATCCCCCTTTGGTATCAGTGCATTAGGATTCTCTTGAGGATGGATGAGGCAAGATGGGGTGCGAGACAATCTCAATAAAGAAGAGGCAAATCATACCTTTGGCATTCATCTGGACACTGGCAAGCAGCTGACAGCAGAGCGAGGAAGGACGAGGACAGTCGACCAATATCTGAGGTATATTTTCAGGGATGCCTGAAAATGTACAAATCAAATGAGCTGAATGTTTTTACAACATGTAAACAGCTTTATTCTTGTCATCACTGTCTATTTTAGTCCTCTACATTTATCTAGCAGTGATGTAGATGCAAGTTTTACATAACAAATATAAGTTCAGCTTAAAAAATAGATGCCACATTACCCCTGGGAGTACTGTATAATATATCTTATATGATTAGATTACTGATGCATTAATGTATGAATTTTAATATTATGAGTTCTGCATGTAAAATATTAATCAGCAAAGTAATCAGGAACTATACTCAGCTGTTAGCTTAATATACATCACCTGTACAATAATCTAACAACTGAGTATACGAACACATCAAGTACAACTATACATAATTACGATACTTGAGTAAATGCTTTAGTTTCTTTTCACCACTTGTTTTACTGTTTGTGTTTGTTTGTTTTTCTGAAGAATCTTAAAAGTTTGATAGCTTAGCACTTGGAGAAAGTTTGGAGAAGTACTTGGCGCAGATTCAGACTTTATAACAGCTAATGTTTATTTGTGGACTTTCTAAACCAATTAACTTTCTCAATATGAGCAGTAGGCCAATTAAAAAGTTGTAACTGATTAAAACAAACTTTCGAGGCTAAGGGGTTTAGAAAATAAAAAATACAACGGTGGAAAACCAATTCAAGACATTACCTGCCCGAAAATCGGCGCCATACCTTTCTTTCCCATTGCTGGCATCGTCTCTCTGTCTCGAACACTCCAATACCCAAAATCCCTCTCGGCTTTGTTTCAGTCATGTGATTTAACTTATGACGAGGAGCAGCCTTCTACAACAATCAACACTTTGTTTACGATTGCTTGTTTTTAAGATGCAGCTTCAATGGAATTACCGTGTTGTGGACTTGTAAAACGTCACTGAGATATTATTCTGTTTGGCTGTAACACTAGCTAATACGACAATGGCAGAAGTCGAGGAGGTAAGCGCTGCATGCTAACGTTAGCCGGCTAAAGGTTTACGTTTTATGCGTAGCTCAGCTGCATCAAAAATAAAGAGAAATTTGGTTGGTGAATTACGTCAGCTGACTTTTGTTTGATGTAGGCTGTTATACAACACTTTTTTATTTATATAAAGTGAGTGCCAAACGCCTGTCATTTGAGAGCTTTGCAGTTATTTTATATCTGCTCTAAAGACATCTGTGCCTCATAGCTGCTGCAACCACTTCACATTGTGGCACGACTGCAATCTTTAGTGTTTTACTTGATTAATAATAGCAATTTTAGATTGTTTAAAGTAATTCAAATGTCTGTCTTTTAGGGGAGGAAATCAAGTGAGGAATTTACAGATGAATCTGAGGTAAGAAACTCATTAGCATCAATATGTTTCTTTGTTTATAGAGTCAGGACTGGACTGACCCTGTATTAAAAAACACCCAAAGATGTCATGCACTTGTCAATGTAGAAATGCATCAACAGCAACATATTGTCAACATCAGGGGTGTAGATGTGTCAAGC
>NW_018128106.1:215394-247969 GCF_001952655.1 Monopterus albus | reverse complement strand
AACGCAGCTTGGTCCCAAAAGGATCTTAGTGGGGTTTTGATAGGTGTCAAACACTCATAAATTACAGATAGCTCTCCAGATCCATCAATATTATGAATGAGCTTTGGTATGTTACAGTACACCTGTGTTTTTGACAATCACAAGTACACTAAATAAAATATAGCTTTACACATCACCCTGGCAGGAGGTTTGTCTTTATAGGAAGCCAAGGATGTCAGGGATAGGCTGCAGCAGACAGGTGCACCTCTCTGAAGAAAACAGTTAAGAATGAGCAAAAGAAAGAAAACATAGGAATTCCAGCACTGTAACTAAAAATATTTCCTCTATCCTGTTTTCTGACTGTGCATGGTGTGTTCAGCATAGTAGGGAACAGAGACTCTCAGGGAAACAGGCTCCAGGGACTCTGGGATCGTATGTCTCCTCCAAGTGGCTGCAAGCAGCTGATTGTTTACTCTGAATGCTACAATATACTGTAGCTTGCTTGGTGTCTACTGAAGCTGTTGTTATCTGGTTGACAGGAGCCTCACTAGATGAGGGCAATAAGGGCCTGTGCACACTGTATTCTGGTACTCAGAAGAAATTCACAGTATAACAGTTTTTCAGAACTGTGGATTTTGAAAATCTATTCACAACCTTTGCAATTAGTCCTGCCTAGTTTGACTTTTGATCACTTAACACAGTAATATGACTGATTATGCATTGTTTTTGTTTGGTCTTGTTTTGATGTCTAAATCATCAAGAGGATATATGTTCAATTTTAACTTTGAGTCCAGCTGATCAAACCCTCAAAACTGATACAAACTGTATATATAAGTAGATAAACTTCACATAATCTTCCTAGCTGACTGAAGCAAAGTAATTACATTTACATGAGCAGCTCATACTGAAGAATCATTTGTTGGTGCAAAATATACAAAGTGGTGTGAAAATTTGTTTTTTCTTTGTGAAATTTAAATGTTCATGATGTTTACAATATATCAGCTCAATCCTAACTTTCCTGTTATGTGAGAAGGCTCATGTTTTGAAGAATTTATATCTTTTGTCCAAACTAAGTCACAAAATACGCTTTGATTTTACAGTATGCCCCTAACAAGGTTGTACGATTGATTGTAGGTGACAAATGAGTGGCTTCCTTGACTGTCGATTGTGTATTTGAAAGAAACATTATCCTAAATTGGCTGAATGCACCAGCCAGTGGTATTTTTAACTGCCAACAGACAAAGAATATGGCAGAAATGGTTCCAATACAAAGGCCAGCTTAGTAGTGGACAAAACAAAGACTAACTTAAAGGAGATAACAAAAGTTTGAAAATGGGTAGTTTCTCTCTGGGGATGAAGTTTGCCTTTGTTGTTTGATACGCCTTTGAAACCCATGACAAATGCCCTCGCATCAGAAATCTCACAACCAGAATACACAGGAAATAGCCTAGATATGGCGTTGTTGAGTGGAAAAGGATTGTTTTTGAAAATAACATTTTTTCCACGCTATTGTCCCCCACCTCCAACCCGGTAGCACATAATGGCAGACAATGTTTTGAGTTGATGCACTCTCTGGGCAGCCACAGACTGTGCAGCATTGGTTATAAACTGAATTATGTGTAATATTCAGGCTGTGACTGGCCGCAAATGTCGGCTCACGCTGGAAAGTGTAACACTGAAGAATACTCTAAGTTTGCTTTATGAAAACACCAAATCCATGTATTTCATATTGGGGATAAATTGTCTCATGAAAAGATAAGAATTACCCTATGCTGCATTCACAAAAGTCATGGAAATTGGTTGGTTTGACCTTTTTATTAAAAAATATGGCACCTGAGCATAAAAACAGTGTCAGTTTAATAATGAGAGTCATAGTTAAAACATAAGAGCATAATAGTAGTATTGTAAACAAAGGGTGTGGGCGCATCGCAACTTATTTTCTGCTTTTTCAGAATTTTATTTTAATCCCACAACTCCCACTAAATAAAAAATAAAATAAATATCTGTATAAATATACAGTATCTCTCTGATTTGCGCACGCAAACCCAGTATCCATGGATAACTGGTCCTGCTGATCTTAGTATCTTAGTGACTTGCTCCTTGACACTGTGGCAGTAAGAGTGGACACTGTGGATATAAAACCAGCATAGTTGCATATTATTTATTAGTCACTGTTATAGGAAGGCCGCTGAAAATGAAAAAATCATATGAAAAAACCCTGGTATTTTATTACATTATATGTATGTAAATGTAATTGGATATGAAGCTGACACAGTTAGTTGATCAATACAAAATTAATCATTAAATATTTTGATAATTGGTTAATTGGCTTCAGGCTTTTTTCAAGCAAACATCACAGGTTTTTCTTTTCTTTTATTGTTAATTACATCATTTTAAACCCCTGGTCAGGGATAAAAGACACAAATACGTTGGGATTCCCAGCTATTTTATTTAACTGTTTTTCAGAATGATTATCAAGAAAATAATATTCAGTTGAATCATCAGTGAAAATAGTTAATAGTTGTGGTCTGACATCCTGTAGCCTGTGTAGAATTTACAATAAATGAAAGGCTCATGTGTTTTCAGAATTTTAAGAATTAACAGAATGTAAGCAGCAAAGTCTTAAAATACTGTATGTCACAAGGTAGGGCTATTGCATTGTGATGGTATCATAGACCACAAGATATACATGACTTGAAGTGGCTGTTTTGTTCGGGTAACTTTTGTGAGTTGACACTGTCTTGGTGTAATGAATACCTTTTAAGAAAATGTTGCAGCGAGGGCCTATATCAGGTGTCTACTCTCTCAAGCAGGAGGAGGACAGCGAGGAGGAGCCCAAGCTGAAGTATGAGAGGCTCTCCAATGGGGTGACAGAAATCCTCCAGAACGATGCAGCCAGCTGTATGACCGTCCATGACAAGGTAGAGGTTATAATTTACCACCAACAAGGACGTTTCACTCTCAAGTCCACCCTGCTCAGATAGAGATCTTACATTGTTTATGTACACATTTGAGAGATGTCCTTTTCAAAACTGTTTTTCATTCTCCTTCAGTCTGTGAAGGCAGCCCATTCTTTTCTCACCTTCCCCTGCTTTTCCTCGCAGGGAGCTACATCAGAAGACTCCAGGCACCACTGTCCTCTCCTCTTTTTATTCCCACTTTTACATACGTTCCCTCGTTTCCTCTGTTTATGGAATGACGATGTTTTTAAGTAGGCCACTCTCAGTGAGATAGTTCATCGTCATGGCACCAGAATCACACATGCACCTGAGCAGAGCAAAAGTCGCACCCAGTTATGTTTCCTCACCTGATGTTTTATTAACCGCTATTGATTTTCATTTATTTATTTTTACCTTGAAGATTTGGTCTCTCTCCCTTTTTAACCTCGGAACAGCAGCCGTGCCACAGTGAGAGACACTGCTTTGCTGAAATTCTAAATTTGATCTGGCTGCCTTTCTTCCTGGGATTTTTTTTGCTTGTGTACCTTCTGCCCACCAGCTACCTGTGTGGTCACATAAGGCCCCATCACCCCGGCCAGCTCTCTCAACCTTAAAGCTACCGACAGCACATATTGCCTGATGTTGCCTCATATTTTAAGCGTCTGAATCGGAATTTCATTTGAACAATTCTCTTCTGATAAATCCTTTTAAAAGTCGCTCCACCTCACAAGGTTGAACCCTTTATTTATTTATTTTTGGTTATTTTATTTGTGGAGATTGCAGGGGCTCTGTCTGACATGCTCAGCTGTGCCTGTAAATATAAGCATTTCATTATAGACTGCACTGAAGCATGGTGGGCTCGCTGCACATCCACATGCTGGTCTAGAAGAGAGGGGGATTAGGAGGAGGGAATGGAGAAGGGGCTGGGGTGGAAGAACACACACTTAATCTAACGCCAAAAGCCTTCAGTTTCTATAATTTTTTTGTCCCAGTGGACTCACGCACACACACATGAACACATGCACTTCTGCTGGGGCACAAAACATAGAAACCAGTTGCTGCTCAGTAGAAATAATAGCTCCTTGCTGGGCAGAGAAGTGATTGGGTTGCATGGGAAGAAGTCAGATGTGTAGTGCATTTATTATGCTTAAGCATTTTAATTTGAGCAAAAAATGCCATTTCACACTGTCTGATTTAATAAATAGGGCTTTTCCATCCCCTGCAATTTCACAGTTTTGCCTCTAAGCCCACCCAATTCCCACTCTGCCCATGTCACTCCAGCTTCAGGAAGTATTTTTATCCTCTTCCACAGCCTTCATCAACACAAGAATTTTCTAAAATCTTGTATTGGTTTCAAGTGTCTTTTTGGTTTAATTACATTCTTTTTATCAGTTTCTTGCCCTAGGTACCCATTTTGGGAAGGTCTTCCTGCTGGACATCCAAGGAAATGTAACTCAGAAGCTTGAAATTGTGAGTGATAATTCTATTGGTTATAATGATACAACTCTTTAGGCACATTGAAACATATAGGTTTTTAGCCAAGCTTGCATCATGTCTCTTGGTCCTTCCACCATTTTGGTCCAAACTGAAATAGCTCACAGACTGCCAGATGAATTGCCATGAAATGTGCTAGTCATTTATGGTCTCACAAATATGAGTTTTAATAATGTTGGTCATCTAGCAACACATTGGGTCCAAATTGTAACTTTTGCAATAGTTTGGTTGACTTGACAGAAGATCTCAAGCATTACATGTACCTGCAGGTGGTCACACAAACATGTTTGTAGCCAAGATTCTAGAAATACAGAGATTAGGTTTCACCAACACACCATACGCCTCTGTACGGAGGGGGATTAAGGACACTGTGCAAAATGTACTTCAGTTTTTCTCAGAGCTTTTTCCTGACTTTAAACTCAAAATTCTGACTTTTTTCTCAGAGTTTTAGGAGCAAGAAATTTTTTTTAATGTTTTGCTTATTAAATGTTTAATTATATTTACTCATAATGTTTTATTTGCAAATATGACATCCAGAATCCTGTTTCAAATCCTTCTTTACACTCTCAGGTATATAATTATGGATGATTAACTTTGCCAGGATAATAAAACCTCTAAATTCCTAAAACAAATGCACCAAGGATTGAACCTCAGTGTGGACAGATTAATATAGATCCACAAAGAGAAGACAGGTTTAGGAATCACATAGGACTCTGAAGGACTTTGTAGTTTCAGAATGAACTAATGTAATTTAACATATTTTGTTGATTATTTGTGTCTAGAGAATCCTATATTCTAAACTTTAAAAGTATCCGCAGTGAAGGACCCCTAACCTCAGTATTAACGCCCTGCACTGTGCATTGACACAAACGCCACCATGCATCCATTACATACTCAAAGTTTTGCCCTTCAGTTTTTCTACTATTCCACTTCGTAGGGTAAAATGTCAGCCAGCAGCATTTGGCCAGCCACAGAAATATTCATCTGCCTCTAAAAAAAGATGCCATGATATTTTGTCTTCATAGAGTTCAGTGAGGATCAACCAGATCAGTCTGGATGAAAGTGGAGAGCATTTGGGCATCTGCTCCGAGGATGGGAAGGTACGATCTCTCTGCTCATCACCACTGGTTACTGACCCTTGGGTCTGCAGTGAAGAATTGCCAATCAGTGTTTTTCATCTTTCATAATTCATCCTCAGATTCATATAAGACTCATCTTATCAGCGTTAAACTTGATGCTAATGATGTGGAACTTGAGGTGTTTGGTTGTGAATTTTTCAAAGGTGCTTTTTTCCCAGACAGAGCATTAACCTGGAACTTATATCCACCTTATCAACACAAACCCTTTTTTTTTCTATGATGCGGGAATATATAAAAAGCTTCTACCATTTTTGAATAGTAGAGGAATCAGTCAGTCAGACATCAGCCGTTTATGGATACCCTGTCCAAGTTCCACACCTCACTGTTATCTGGTCTTTTCTCATCATTACCACTTATCCTTCATGGATTTTGCAGCAAGATATGCTCTCTGATATCACCCTCCCCCTACTTCTACCACTCTTGTAGCAAAAACAAGCTCTTGTTACACAAAAAGTGGAGCAGACAATTAAAATCAGTGCTACAGCATTTGCTTGCCCTCAGCCAATTCAGCTGGCTGTTAATCCTTAGAAATCTAACGTAATCCTTAATCACTAGTGTGACTCAAAAAAAGAAACGGCATCAGTTTTATTACTCCCCCTCTTAAAATTCTGGCTTCTTCTTGGGGCCTCAGATAAAGGAAAAGAGGGAGTCACATACTCTCGTGGTACATTAGAGTTTGCTGTAGCCAAGTGAGACTGTGGTGAAGTCCAAGTTTAGGACTCCTGTTTCTAAACCCTCCAGGGTTCAAAGAATCAACTTGTCCACTAATTGGTGATCTAGCGGAGAAGTAGGGAGCCAGTCAAAGTCGTTCCTGACCACAGGTCCCCCCGCTGGCCTCAGATAGTAGCAGAGGCAGCAATTAAAGGAGAAGTGTTGAGTTATTCACCTATGCTTGGCATTCACCTGTTTTGTCTTTGTTTTAGGTTCAAGTGTTTGGTCTCTATACGAGAGAGGGCTTCCATGAAAACTTTGACTGCCCCATCAAAGTAAGTGTTTCTGCAGACTTACAGCATTTTTGCATATATGTGTTGCCTACAGCATAAAGAAATATCACATTTCACACTCCTAAACAGAAAAATCTTTGTGGTCTAATCTGTCAACCATATGTTATTTTTATAGGTGGTTGCATTACACCCTCAGTTCACCAGATCGAACTACAAGCAGTTTGTCACTGGGGGCAACAAGGTAGGTTTGACTAGTACTTACTTATTTTCAGTCAATATGTACAGTTTTTGTCATTTCCTTCTGCAATAATTCACCCTGACTGTGTCCAGATGAAACCTAATCCTGCAAACCTTTTCACTTTGGGCTGAAGGCGATGCACAGGCCTCTGTCTGATGTGAAAGGCTCTTACTTTTCTGTCTCTTTGCTGGAGTGCTCTCGAGAGAGCTGCCCATTTTCACAAAGTGCTGCCTGCTCAACAGTGTTTGAAAGGCAATGCTTCACAAGCACAGAAAATAGATGTAATTATCAAGGGGGTACATAGTCTTAGGACATCCGGGCACATACTGTGATCTCTCTCCTGTAAGTTGTCTCTGGTAGGTATGTCACTACAGAGGGTAAAAAGTATTTTAGACATTCGGTTTGTCATTTTGTTTTTCAAAGGCAAAACACCACTTGCCAATTACACTGCTATAAACTGCATCACTATAAACTCCAGGGTCATTGCACGGCCATCCATAAATAAAGTATACTGACATTTATACAACATAGGTGAGGAAAAACAACTTTTTGAAACCCCATTGTTAGTGTTACTTTGCCATTTTCTTTCAATTGGTGCTGATTCCTCTCAGTTCCAAGTCGTGAAGGCCTCCACAAGGTGCATGTGATGAAAATCAATAAGCCTCAACGGGAGCCACATCCTGTCAAAGGAAATTCAATTTTGTCTCCATAGTTCTTTTGTCATATCATCTCTTTGTGGAGCAAACTGTTTATTAACATAGCCCAACTGCTGAATTAAAGAGCATATACAACCTTCTCTTAGCCTCCTTGGTAATATTAAGCACTTTTTTGGGGTTTTTTGTGCCAGTTTATATAGTAAGGACAGTAACAATTTAGGGAATGTGAATAACAGGCTTTGTCCTCTAAAGCATGTACAGCACAAGGCCTGAACATTAAACTGCAATTGTTGAAGGACCTCTGCGACCACACTGATGCCACATTGCACTGTGAAACCTCATAGCACTGTCACTGAGTTTACACACCTCTGTGATAAGATAGGACAGTAAATACATATCATGTAAATGTGCCTACAGTAAATGGTGTGTATTCTAATAACCCTTATGAATAGAGGATGCATGAACTCATGCTCATGGTGCATTACGGTATTTTCACACCATTGTCTACTCACAAATTTTGGTTTGATTTTTGATTTGATTTGATTTATTCTTTCAAACATGTAACAACAGTCAATATGTCAACACACATAATTCCACACAGATCCACAAATATATTTTCAATTTGCTTAGACCTAGTACATGCTTGAACGGAGTAGGAAGAAGTTAGACTTATAGTCCTACCTCCCTAACATCATCTTATCATCATTGGTTTGCAAGCAGTATTACTACATGGATAATTTTGTTCTACACACGTCAATTCTATTACTATTTTTTATGTCCACACTTAAATTATTCCATAGTTTTACCCCACTTATGGAAATACAGAATCTTTTTTTGGTTGTACGTATAGCATGAATTTTTAAATTTAACTGACCCCTTAAATTGTATCCCCCTTCCCTTTCATTAAATAGTTTTTGAATTCCACCAGGTAATAAATTGTTCCTGGCTTTATACATAAACACAGCAGTCTTATATCCCACTAAATCAAAAAATTTTAACAATTTAGACTGTATGAAAGCTACATTGGTGTGATCCCTATACCCCATCTTATGCACAATTCTTATCGCTCTTTTTTGTAATATATACAATGGTTGAAGTGAACTTTTGTATGTGTTTCCCCAGTTTTCAACGCCATACTCTAAGTATGGTAAAATCAATGAAGAATACAAAATGTGTAGTGCAATTTTTTTCTGGTCATGTGAATCTTTAAACTGCTATCATGAAGCTTTCTCACTCAGATGGAGTCTGATGAATGATCTGTCTTTGGGTCTGAATGCTCTGAAGTGGAACTACACTCTACATATGACAACTGAAATCGGGTTTTACTTCACTATTTGCAAGAAAGTTTCTTGCAGTTTAGGATAAAGCTGCTTCACAATCATGTCAGACACAGCTGCTGTTGATCTGTAATGCACTGTTCATCTACTGCCCTCTGTAGGTGGGATAGAAAAACTGCACTGAGCTGCTGTTAACTAGAGATGCAAAATGTAGTAATACATGTTTGATTTCGTTCTCAAAGCTACTTCTGTATGAAAGAAATTGGTTGAGTCGCTGGAAGACTTCTGTGCTACACGAAGGTGAGGGCACCATCACTAATATCCAGTGGAGGGCTAATCTCATTGCCTGGGCAAACAATGTGGTGAGTGTTCCATCACACATGCCAATAAAACAGACAATATTGAATGTGAAACTGGTAAAAGTTTGCATTCTTCTTTCTTTCTTTTAGGGAGTTAAAATCTATGACATCGGCACCAAACAGCGGATCACCAATGTGTTGCGAGATAATGTCAGTCTCAGGCCTGATATGTACCCATGTAGCCTGTGTTGGAAAGACAACACCACTCTCATTGTTGGCTGGGGTACTTCCATTAAGGTTCGCCTCATGTCTGTTTTAATTAACCAGTCATTACAGGTAGTGGCTGTTGCAGTTTTTCTATGTAATTTTTTTGTTTCTCCTCAGATTTGTGTTGTGAAAGAACGAAATCCTACTGAAATGAGAGATTTGCCCAGCCGTTATGTGGAAATAGGTATAAAGCACACACTGCGTGTAATAATTATACAGTATAATACATTTCCTTTATAGAGCACTTTCCTTAAAAATGTTACAAAGTGCTTTTTATATAGAAATAATAACAATGTCAAGCAATATTGAAAAGTTGCCAGAATTTCAAAGTGATTCACTAGAATGACAATAGTGAAATGAAACACAAGGAAGAATAAAAGCAAAATAATACTCAGGTTACATTATCTACCTAGTGAGTGAACCAGAATTTGTGTTAGTGATAGTAGAGTAATGCAGGAGAAGAGCAGACGTCGGTGCAGTAGAGCAGGACGTCACATTCGGGTTGGCTTGCCAAGTCTAAATGGTTGCCATGGTTGTGCGGGATAAAACATGCCTGATCTTTTTCTGGTCTTGTAAATGTATTAAATGCACTGTAACAAGACAATAGTGTTTTTGATTCAGTTTGACTTTTCTTTCTGTTCTTTAGTGTCTGCTTTTGAGACAGAGTTTTTCATCTGTGGCCTGGCACCGCTCGCAGATCAGCTGGTCACCCTGTTCTTCGTGAAGGAGAATTCCGATCACATGGTGATGAGACTTGGATTACATTAGACTGTAACCGAATAAAGTGGGCACTGAATATTCAACTTTTTACTCATTGTGCGCATGTTTCTGTGCAGGATGAGGAATTTCGTGCTCGGCCTCGTCTTGACATTATCCAGCCTCTTCCTGAAAACTGCGAAGAAATCTCTTCAGATGCACTGACTGTGCGCAACTTCAAAGGCAATGAGTGCAGAGACTACCGCCTCGGTGAGACTATAAATCCACCCTCAGAGAAATGTCATGCAGCCTTTTACTGCATTCTGATTTTATTATGTATCGACTACCAAATGTCAGGTTTAATGCACAGTATGCAGAGGCATAAATGTATTTTTAATAACAGAGCATTCAGAGGGCGAGTCGCTCTTCTACATCATCAGTCCCAAAGACATCGTTGTGGCCAAGGAGCGAGACCAGGATGACCATATCGATTGGCTTCTTGAAAAGAAGAGATATGAGGTGTGTGTTAGTGAATCTTATGAATGTTACAAAGGGTTACTATCAGCAATGTCAGAGTTTAATGTTGTATCCTGTTACTGTGGTTTAATTGTGACAGGAGGCACTGATGGCTGCAGAGATCAGTTTCAAAAACATTAAGAGACATGATGTTCAGGAAATTGGGATGGCTTACATCAATCACTTAGTAGAGAAAAGAGACTATGACAGTGCTGCAAGGTAGGTTTACCTGTTGATGTGTTTGGTAAGTTCTCAAGGGTCATTTAAGAACTTTTTACAGAGCTTTAAGCAGTAAGTGGACCTTGAGTTATTTTTTGTTTAACCACTATTTACAAGTCAAAAATGAACTTTAATGCTCAAAGACTATAGTTTTCATCAGATGTGGAAAGTAACCAAGTATATTTATTCAAGTACTGAACTTAAGTTTTGAGTTATCTGTACTTTTACTTGTGTATTTCCATTTTCTACTACTTTATACGTCACTAAATTTCTGAGAAAAATGTTGTACTTTGTACCCACTGCATTTATTTGATAAACCTTTCAGAATGAGATTAATGAAATAATACAGTATAATCGCAAGATTGTATTGGTTCTCTGTGGAAAATTCACAAGCTATCCTGCAACCCTGCAGTATATACATAGTACTTTCAATTATAAGTATATAAAGGGGTTCTTCCATTATAGGAACCTACTGAAACATTTTGCACCGAGTAACGCTCGTCATGTGTTCTACCTTTGTTTCCATTACACTCGGGCCACTTTGGAGGTGCATCCTGGGAGCTAAATTTCAGCACCCCTCAGGAGGTAGTACTAAACTCAAGTACCAAGAATGTGAGCGGTCAGGGGATGCGTGTGCACAGAGCAGTCACCGGTGATTGGTTAAATGTCAGTGTCTTCACACGTCAATCATTAGCATTACAAGCACCATGTGTAAAGACACAGCTGACTGGAGAAGCATCCCCTCCCTCCTCTAAACACAGACTGACAGAGAGACAGTACAGTGGAAAAACAAAGCAGGGCAGTTCATGTCAACCCCAGAGGCTGTGCTTGATAATGGTTAAAGAAAGTATGGGGTATATTATTAGGTTCTGATAGAGAGAATGCAGTATAAGGTTTTTAACATTAGCTCCACCTTTACCAGCTGCAGCATTAAAGTTTACACTGTGGTATTGCTACTTTTTTTAAGTAAACAATCACTTCCTCCACCACTGGTTTTCATACTGTATGCTAATGAGATATATTCCATTCACATTTCTAATTAACTGATGAACTCTTAACTCCATAGTGAGAAGTACATTAATTGCAAGCAAAGTCAAATAGCAGGATGTTCTGATCTTCAGCCGAATGATTCATGTGCTTTTTGTCAATGCAGGAAATGTCAAAAGGTCCTTGGGAAAAACATGGAACTATGGGAGAATGAAGTCTATAGATTCAAGGCCATCGGACAGTTGAAGGTATGTGCAGGATAGCTGTTCTCCGTGGAATGTTTTCTGTCTTTTGTCCAGTGTCAGTCTCAGTATTATACCACCTCACTCTCCACCTCTCTTCATTCCAGGCCATCAGTCAGTATTTACCTGTAGGAGATCTGCGTCTCAGACCAACCATCTATGAAATGATCTTACATGAATTCCTCAGAACTGATTATGAGGTACTTTGTCCCACAATTTTGCGAATCTTGACATCCTGTGTTATGATCCATTGGGTGATGCTTTGGTCAGCTGATAGGCCATTTTTCATTTCCACAAAGGGCTTTGCCACACTGATTCGACAATGGCCAGGAGAGCTCTATAATAACATGGCCATTGTTCAAGCCATCACCGAGCACCTGAAGAAGGACCCAATGAACAGCACCTTGCTTACCACACTGGCTGAACTGTGAGCGATCATTACCAGTAGTTAGCCACTTGTACAGAGTGAGATTTTAGATGCCAGGGTTTTAGTACATTTTTTTTAACAAACTGAAAAACTTGATGCATTATGCATCATTTATGCACAGCTTTCTGGAATTTTGCATGACCCGCATTGTATTTTTGGAAACTCTGTGTTTTTTAATAAAGTTTTAAGTAAAGTTCTTTGTGTTTGAGCAATACTTAGTTGCACAGTATTTGTCTATCTATCTTGTTTATCTCTGATGCTTTTGCAGGTACACCTACGACCAGAGGTACGACAAAGCCTTAGAAATCTACCTGAGACTGCGACACAAAGACGTCTACCAGCTGATCGGAAAACACAATCTTTTCTCATCCATAGAGGATAAGATTGTACTCCTCATGGAATTTGATAAAGAGGTAAAAGACGAATCATAGACTGAAAAAACAACAAGTTTATTCATGTTTATGTTTTCATTAAATGAAAAAGACCTTCTAAAATGTAGTAGGTAAAAATGTTTTCCCAGATAAATAAAATTCCTTCTGAATTTATGCTGCCAGAAAGCTGTTGACATGCTCCTCGACAATGAAGACAAGATATCAGTAAGTGTGCCTCACATCCATCAGTTTTTTTTTTTTTTATTAGCATTCTGATGAAAATACACCATCCACTAATGTTTTTTCATTTCATGCTTCTAACAGACAGACAGGGTGGTGGAAGAACTAGCAGACAGGCCTGAACTTCTGCATGTGGTGAGTTATGTGTAACTATAAACATAATCACTTTACCTCTCAAAATTGCCTACAGAACTGATTGCACAGTGCGTTTGACTTATCTTTTCTCCACAGTATCTTCATAAACTGTTCAAGCGGGACCACCAAAAATGCCAAAAGTACCACGAGAGACAGATCAGCCTGTATGCCGAATACGACCGACCAAATCTCTTACCTTTCTTGAGAGATAGCACACACTGCCCACTTGAAAAGGTACAATTCTTCCAGGGTATCTCGTCACTCACCCATGTTTTCAGAAGCTACGGGACATGAATTATTTTGTTTCTTCTGTTTTTCTCACACAGGCTCTTGAGATTTGTCAGCAGAGGAACTTTGTAGAGGAGACCGTCTTCCTTCTCAGTAAGTGTTAATTATTATCTCTGCTTTATCAGAAATGAACTAAAGGAAACTAATCCAGCATGTGTCTCCTAGGCAGGATGGGGAACTGCAGAAGAGCTCTGCAGATGATCATGGCAGAGCTGGAGGATGTGGACAAAGCCATAGAGTTTGCTAAAGAGCAGGATGATGCAGAGCTGTGGGAGGATCTCATCTCTTACTCTATTGATAAACCACGTGAGCCATAGTCTCCTATTGACTTGGTTAATGCAAACCTGTGTCTTTTTATATTTCTCTATCACTTTTTATTTCTTGTTTTTCTCTGTTGTCTCTCCAGCCTTCATCACTGGCCTCCTTAATAACATTGGTACTCATATTGATCCCATCCTGCTCATTTACCGCATAAAGGAAGGCATGGAGATCCCAAATCTCAGAGATTCACTAGTAAAAATCCTTCAGGACTACAATCTGCAGGTTAGAAATGCTCATTTCAGATGAACTCACCTTTTTCTCATTTAAAATCATCATGAAGCAGAAATGAAATCAGTCATCTGGTTTACAGATGACTAAATGGTAGTACAACTGTAAACACCCATTCTTGCTATTAGTATTTCTTGTTTTCAGTTCAAACAAATGATTAAAAGAAG
Organism: Monopterus albus; assembly: GCF_001952655.1. Lineage (NCBI taxonomy): Eukaryota > Metazoa > Chordata > Actinopteri > Synbranchiformes > Synbranchidae > Monopterus > Monopterus albus. The sequence continues at coordinate 233,900 of NW_018128106.1, read as the reverse complement.
AAAGCAATAAAAAGAAACATCAAGCCAGCAATAAAAGATTCAATGAACAAATAAAAACTTGGGTAACACTAAAACATTGTAGGTGCATTGACACTATGTGTCAACAAAAGAGCAGATTATTGCATCTGAATTGTGCAACACATTTGAAAATTTTACTGTATTTTTCATGTATTAAACTGAAAAACTATGACTATGCAAATAGTTTATTACAAAAGTTTAACTGTTGAACACAAGATGTGTCCTGCTTCACTGAAAAGTGTGTTCTCATTGTATTTGTCCTGAAAGTTTCATGTTTCCTTATCACATTTGCAAATTAATCGTGTCATTAAATCATGCTCGTACACACACCTGTTTTGTTTCCATGTTTCTCAGATTCTGTTGAGGGAAGGATGTAAGAAGATCCTGGTGGCCGACTCGCTTTCCTTGCTACAGAAAATGCACCGAACTCAGATGAGAGGGGTCAGGGTTGATGGTGGGTGCACATGCAAAAGCAGCAGAGATAAGTGCTTTTAAACTAAACTCTTAAGCATGATCATATCTGTTTTCTTTTCAGAGGATAACATTTGTGAAGCTTGTCATACTACAATATTGTCATCAGGTGAGTTGTTCATGAGGTTCCTTTCACCTTTACTTTTGCAATGCATTTTAAATCTATTTATTGCTCATTTATGCTTCACACCTGCATTTCAGACATGGCCAAATCCTTCAGTGTGGTGGTGTTTCACTGCAGACACATGTTTCATAAAGAATGTGTACCATCCCCAGCAACAGTAAGTAACTGCATTGCCGTAAAATCTTTGCCACTCTTTACCTATCACATTATTTCTTTTTGTATAATGACTTTGTATTTGTACAGTGTCATCACTTCCCACCATCCTCTATTTGTCTGCACTCACTGTTATGTCTGAGAATCTCAAACATATCTTACAATTCCTACAACTTTTCCATAATTCCTGCCCCAGATTCCCGGGATGCAGTTTTGTAACATCTGCAGTGCGAAGAGGCAAGGACCAGGAAGTGGAATACTTGAGATGAAAAAGTAACAAGGATTTAAGCACTCGCATTGCCTTTATTGATATTATTATCAGTGCACTGATCAATAAATATCACTTTCTCTCAGTCACTGCACTGTACGCTTGCAAAAATACTAAACATTTATACTGAATTGTCTCTGTATATTTAAATCTAACACATGTAAACTACTGTACATGTTGTGTTTGCCTGTAATGTGATTTTGCTGAGCAAATGCCTGCAATGTCTGAAAAATAAAATCACATAAAACTGACTGGATTGTATCTGATCATTATGCATGGCTTCTCCATAACTCTGTGGAAGTCAGTTAAATAATATTTATCAGACAGATTTAAAATTTACAGGTATGATATGCAACAATGGAAATGCATCTTCCACCGTTGGTGGATAAACTGCTCAGATTGTTTACTTCAGTAAAAGTAGCAATACCACAGTGTAAAAGTCCTGCTTTCAGTGCTACTTACTGTAAGTAAAAGTACAAATGTTTTAGCATAAAAATATATTAGACATACTGAAAATAAAAGTACTCATGCAGAATGGCACATTTCACATTGTATATCATATTATTGGGTCATAATTATTGATGCATTATTGTGTACATCACAAGAACATATTTAGTGTTGCAACTGGTAAAAGTATCTAGTACATGCTTATAATTATTGCTGGGTAGCTTGTTAGTTTCCAACCAGGGACCAATAAAGTCTTATGATTATACAGTTTTTTAAATCAGATTCTAAAAAGTAACACATTTTTATCTAGTGTCCTTCGATTGCCCCTGATAATGATGATTATTTAAATTAAAATAAGTGATAAATTTCCAAAACTACAATCTAAATTTTCAGCGTGCGTGGTTACGTCACATCCGCCGTTTCCCTCCGGAAGTACAGTTAATTTTTATTCACAGGAAAAAACCCAGCTGCTGTTGGAAAAGAAAACATCAAAAGTGAGTTTAATTCCTGAAAGGTGTGCTTGTATCTTTTCGATGATATTAGAATAGCCAGTAGTCCTCTGTAAACTGTCTGCCTGCTCTGTCTGGCTGCTGTTTTGGCTGATTTGAGTAGCGACTCCCGTTCCGCTCATTTGTTGCGAGTTGGCTTCTGCTAGCGTTAGCTCCCGTCACTGTGGACTTCAGCTAGCAGGCTAACTGTCCATTTCTGACTGCACAAGTCGTGGGGACAACAACCTCCGTCGACTCTCAGACAGTCAGCAAAATAATTAATATCGATGGTGAATAAATGAGTAAATGTAGATCGTATATTGTGTTACTCGCTAGCCACCTAGTTTAACTGCGATTTATCACTGTTTATGTTCACTATTAGCCAGCCTTAAAGCTTGCAGGAAAGCAAGGTGATTGTTAATGCATTTAGAAAAGGTTGATAGTTTATACTAACTTGTAATGGCACAAATATAGCTTGATGATGTGTGGTGTGGTTTGAAGGCATGTTCGCTATTCAGGAGGATTTCTTGGCATTTAATTACTCCACAAAAGAGGAAAGGAGATATTGCACGATGCTAGTAAAAATGTGTGAATTCCAGCCAGTTTAACCAGTAGTAATATTAGGATTAAATAGTGTTAGGATTAAATAGTGTTTTCCATGTCCTGGCTTTATCACAGTTATTGTGATTTATTTATTTTTGACAAATGTTTTGACAGTATGCCAGCCCCGAAGAGAGGACCAGCTCCTCATGATTCTCAGCCCAAGATGAGGAAGTTGAATGTGGATGGGGAGGCTTTGCCATCCAAAACTGCTGCAGCTACTACCATTGATAAGCCACTTAAAACAGGAACTAAGCAAGAAAAGACAACAGCCCCTCGGACTAAGAAAAAACGGTCAGCTTTAACAGAACATGGAAATACACCAGCCAAGTCATCCAAACCGAGTTCCCCTTCAAAGGATTCCAGCAAAACCATTTCTGATCCACCTGTCAAAAAAGCCAAGCTCCTGAATGCCACAAGTGCCTCCTGCGGAGAAGCTCCCTCACAAACAGCTGACTTCAAAGGTTCCCTGAAGCGAACAGCCTCCACAGAATCTGACAGTGAGTTGAGTAATGATGGAAGTAAGACTGACCTCTTTAGAGAGAGGGATGAGGGTGACAAGGCACGGTGCATTAGAAAATATTCAAACAAAGTTAAAGCTAAGCGCAAGGCTGAAGAGTTGTCATCTGGCCCAAAGGAGGCAAGTCAAGGGTTATCATCCACACCGCCAGATCTTATACAGATGGACCACAATTATGGTAGATTCTCAGATTCACCGGGTGTTTCTGGCATGTTTGAGGCTAATCTGAATGAGAAAAAAGAATCTACTGAATCTGTTTCTGAAGCAGAAAGTGAAGAAAACTCTGTGATTGGAACACAAGCACAGTCAAGGGAAACTTTAGACTCTGCAACAGGGAGTGCAAAGGCTGGCATCAACTTTGAGTGTGTAGCTGAAGAAAGCCAACATGAGGAAACTAAAAATTTAGAAAGCCAAAATCTTATAGATAATGAAACACTAGCACCATCTAGAGAAATATTAGACTCTGTCTCTGCAATGGCTGCAGATGTGCCGTGCATCACTTCTAAGGAAAATGAGCAGATTAACATTGCACAGTCCACCAAAAGCCACAAGGATCTAGATAATAAAACACTAGCAATGTCAGTGGAAACACTACATTCTGCTACTGGAGAGGTGAAACCAAGATGTGACCATGAAGATGAAAAAACTGGCTCAGTGTGCAGACCAGAAAATCAGACAGATATGAGCAATGAAACTGAAAGAAAAGAGACTACAGAGTTTGTTTCTGAAAGGATGAAACTGAATATAAAATGTAAAACTAAGGAGCGTGAACATGAAATAAAGGGAGTGATTGAAGCAACCAGTGTCTCAGTGGAGCAAAAAGATGCAGGTATAGATGATAAAGGACTGTCAAATGAAACAAACTCTGCACCAGAAGAGATCCTGGTAAGAAGTAATAGTCCTGAGAGTGAAACAGACCTCAGTGTGAAAATTAAAGTTACTTACAAGGAGGAATCCAGATCTGTCCACATGCAGGATCAAGTAGCAGATACAGTTGTCAGCTCCCATGATGGTATGAACAAAGTAGTTATAAAGTCTGAAGAAAAGTTTGGAGAAAGTGAAAGAAAAGAGTTCTTGACCACTCAGTGTGCTTCGGGCCCAGGATCTTTTGTTGAGGTGCAACTTATTCATGGCACTCAGGCAACTGAAATATTGACACCTGATTGTGAGACTCTTCATGATCAAAAACAAAAAGGGATGCTCTCTGAATGTGTCGTAGTTCCTGGTGTGACAGACATGGACATGCAGAGTGAAGTGCGATCAGTGGGCATGTCTGACTCAGCACCTAGTGAGGATATACAAAACCAGGGGAACCACACATTTTATGACCAAACTACAGAAACACCAGTAGAAGTTAACAAAGATGTGATAGCTGAAAATTCTACAAGTGTGGAGAAAGAAAAGGAAATGAATGTTGTGTGTGCCACTGCTGCAAACAGTGAGCTCAAAATGGATATACAGGATTCAACAACATCAGAGCAGGAGATTTGTAATCTGTCCTCTACATTGGAAATACAGAACCAGAAAAGCCAAGAGGTTTGTGGACCTACTGCAGAAATATCTACTCAAATTAATAAGCATCATATGGTTGCAAATTCAAAAATTATGGAAATGCAGACGACTGCATTGACATCAGAGATTTCTCATCCAACTCCTAATGTGGAAATACAAAATCAGAAAGAGGAAATGAGCAAAGAATTGCCTCTAGAGGTTCATGGAGATTTGATTTTAAACTCTGAAATATTGGAAAATGAAGATAACAAGTACTCTGAATGTGCTAGTGGACCTGAGAGTAGTAACGAGGTGGAAATGGAAACTATAATAACACCAGAGATTTCTAATCCAGCAGCTACATTGGAGGTGAAGAGGCAGGAGAGCCCAGAAGAGAGTGAACTCACCAGAGACCTATCTGATAAAGGGCATACACATCCATCTACACATTGTCCGAGCACTGAAGGTGAAGTCGGAGCTGATGATGAAAATGTTGCTGCCCCTGAGAATCAAATAGAAGTGGATATGCAGACCACAACAATATCAGAGGAAGTGTATAACCTAGCACAGACAGTGGACATCCAAAACCAGACAAGCCAGGAAGTCAGTGAACCTATTGGAGACATTTCTAATGAATTTCATGAAGATCGTAAAGTCGAAGATTCGGAATCTTTAGAAAATAAAAAAAAGGTGAACTTTGAACATGTGGCTGCAACAGAGAGTCAAACTGAAATGGAAATGCAGACTACATCAACATCAGAGATTTCAGACCCAGTCTCTTCAGTGGAAATGGAGAAAAGTCGAGTAGAAGTGGAATTGCAGACTACAAAAATATCAGATGAGATTTCTAACACATCACCCAAAGCAGAAATAAAAAGTCAGAAAAGCCAGGAAGTGATGGGGCACACACCAGAGAATTCTACAAAGAGCAGCTACATTGGAGGTGAAGAGGCAGGAGAGCCCAGAAGAGAGTGAACTCACCAGAGACCTATCTGATAAAGGGCATACACATCCATCTACACATTGTCCGAGCACTGAAGGTGAAGTCGGAGCTGATGATGAAAATGTTGCTGCCCCTGAGAATCAAATAGAAGTGGATATGCAGACCACAACAATATCAGAGGAAGTGTATAACCTAGCACAGACAGTGGACATCCAAAACCAGACAAGCCAGGAAGTCAGTGAACCTATTGGAAACATTTCTAATGAATTTCATGAAGATCGTAAAGTCGAAGATTCGGAATCTTTAGAAAATAAAAAAAAGGTGAACTTTGAACATGTGGCTGTACCAGAGAGTCAAACTGAAATGGAAATGCAGACTGCATCAACATCAGAGATTTCAGACCCAGTCTCTTCAGTGGAAATGGAGAAAAGTCGAGTAGAAGTGCAATTGCAGACTACAAAAACATTAGATGAGATTTCTAACACATCACCCAAAGCAGAAATAAAAAGCCAGGAAGTGATGGGGCACACGCCAGAGAATTCTACAAAGGTTCGCCAAGAGCTAGTGGTAGAAAATTCTGAAAACACAGAAAATCAAGACGAGGTTAGCTTCAAATTTGTGACTTTACCAGAGAGTCACACTGAAATGGACATGCAGACTGCATCAACATCAGAGATTTCAGACCCAGTCTCTTCAGTGGAAATGGAGAAAAGTCGAGTAGAAGTGGAATTGCAGACTACAAAAACATTAGATGAGATTTCTAACACATCACCCAAGGCAGAAATGGAAAGTCAGGAAGTGATGGGGCACACGCCAGAGAATTCTACAAAGGTTCGCCAAGAGCTAGTGGTAGAAAATTCTGAAAACACAGAAAATCAAGACGAGGTTAGCTTCAAATTTGTGACTTTACCAGAGAGTCAAACTGAAATGGAAATGCAGACTGCATCAACATCAGAGATTTCAGACCCAGTCTCTTCAGTGGAAATGGAGAAAAGTCAAGTAGAAGTGGAATTGCAGACTACAAAAACATTAGATGAGATTTCTAACACATCACCCAAGGCAGAAATGGAAAGTCAGAAAAGCCAGGAAGTGATGGGGCACACATCAGAGAATTCTGCAAAGGTTCGCCAAGAGCTAGCGATAGAAAATTCTGAAAACACAGAAAATAAAGACGAGGTTAGCTTCAAATTTATGTCTTTACCAGAGAGTCAAACTGAAATGGAAATGCAGACGACATCAACATCAGAGATTTTTAATCCAGAATTTTCAATGGCAATACAAAATCAGAAAAATCTAAGTGAAGGAGATATGGAGATGGCAGCATCAGAGGAATTTTGTAACATTGCACTTACAACTGAAATACAGGGTGAGAAGAGCCAGGGTGTCCATGACTATAGTGTAGACATATCTACAGAATCTGTCACTTTACCAGAGAATCAAATCAGAATGGAATTGTGGGTTAAATCCACATCAGAGATTGCAGTTCCACCACCTGTAGCAGACACACAAAGCCAAGCCCCTGAACCTACAATAGATGCATCAGAAAAAGCTCAAGAAGGTGCAAGGATTCCCGCAAATGAGTGTAACAACAGGGAAAATGAGGTTATCACAGAAAGTGGTGATGCTACTGAGAGTCTAATAGAAATTGTAATGCAGACAACACCACCACCAGAGGATATTTCTGATCTAACAGCAGCAGAAACACAAAACCAGAGAGTACATGAGGTCACTACTGACAGTGAACCTCTAAAGGATGGAAGCATTGCTTATACTGAGAATAAGGAAAACCAGAAAGAGGTTGTGACTGAATGTTTTAGTGCTACTGAAAATCAAACAAGAATGGATGCAGAAACAGCAACACCAGAGGAGCTTTCTGATCCAGGATCTATAGTGGAATTGCAGAACCAGCACGGCCAGGAGGAGAATAAACTCAATACAGACAATCACATTCAAAAAGATCAAGTAACTGCAACTTGTTGGAATAAGGAAATTGAAGATGAGGCTTCTGCTCACTCACTTAATTTTCCAGAGATTCAAGCACATCTGCAAACTACTGTTGTTTCTGAAGAGATTTCTATTCCAGCACCAGCAGCAGAAGAGCAATACCACGGGATGGAGGAAGTCACTGAACCCACTGCAGCTTTATCAAATGCAATTCAGAAAACTTCTCCTATAACTATTTTGGAAATTAAAGCAAATGAAACCATGCCTCAGACAGACTGTAGTGCTGAAGATATTCAAGGGAACATGGATGTAATAAGTGAGGCAATAGAAACTGTAGAATCTATGTTAGAAGAGGAATCAGGGAAGCAAATGATAAATGAGGCCAAAGAAGAGACTACAGTCAATTCTAGTGATGAGGCTGACAAAACAGTCAGTAATACTGAAAGACAAGGAGAAGAACCTGGAAACAATAAAGTTGTGGTTTATGTTTGTGGCCAGCCAGGTGACAATGATATTGTAATTCAGGCATCAGAAGAGCAGATTAAGACAGTTAATCAGTCGGAGGTTCAGCTTTACGAAAACCAGATAGTGTATGAGCCCATAAGTAGTCCAGAAAGTTCTGACGATAGGGAGGTCTCTGCAGCATCACAGAAGCATGATGGTGTTTCTGTACTGCACATACAGAACACAGAGATCCATCAGGTGAGAGAAGATTCTTGTGCTAAAGAAGAAAACAAAGAAATCGATGACCCACAACTGGAAAATGCGGAATACGTTAAAGAAGAAATGTGCGTCTCAGACAGCCAAGCATCATTGGAAATGGAAGTACAAACCATTAATGTGCCAGAGAGTTCTCTCACTCCGCACTTGGAGCAGAGTAATGTGTACGTGGACGTGAAACAAGTTGCTATGATCAGCTCTAGCGATATCAACATGCCAGATGGCTCATTGGGAGATGCAGCAGAAAAAAGTGAAAGGAATGGTTTTTCAGAGTGCACCAGTGCCACAGAGTTTATTGAACAGGTGCAAAAGGATGCTGGACTTGAGGTGGTTGCAGATGTCTCAGTGACAACTACTACAGCCACCAATGAAGCTGAGATACGAGATAGTACATCTGAGTATGTGATCTTAGAGCCAGTGCCAGAGAGTGAAATTCCCTTTGATATTGTCACCCAAGCAGTGGCTGAATCAGGTTTGGCTGCCTCGCTCTCAGAGGAGGTGAATCCAGACAGAGCATTAGTAGGTGAAGTGGAAAATCAGAGGCTTTTAAGTGGTGCCCAACAAACCATCTTTCCTGAGGCAGAACTACCTGAGGTTAAAGATGCTACAATGACTACTTCAGGTGAGGAAGAGGAGACCACAGTTAGGATGGAACTATCAACTGGGGAAGGTTCAGAAGGTTCAGATTTTGACCATTGCCAGCAACTGTTGTCTAGCACAATGGACAGTAATACCACAGAAATGGATGTGGAAAACTGTGACTCTCAAGTCACAGATGAAGACTATAATGTTGTGATTGTCAGGGATGCTGAGGCGAACCTAAACCTACAAGAAGTGCAGATTCTGGAGGATATAGAGATTGGTCGGGAGATTGTGGTAGCAGAGGAAGAGAATGAAGAAGACAGTAACAGTAGAGTAACAGAAGAATCCCAGGAAACACCGGTGGCAGCCCCTCCTAAAGACCCTGAAAAAAAGGTAAATGAGAAAAATAAAACTGACACTAGTAGAGGCAGCGTGAAGCAGAACAGAGCTTCTGGTGAGAAGACTGAAGGTGATACAAAGGGACAGGAGACAGAAAAACCCAAAAAACAAGAAATGAATACCCAAGCCAGGACCAAAGCTCGCATGGCAGCTCTGGCCGAGCAAAAGGCTGCAGCAGCTAAGAGAACAGCAAACCGACAGCAGCTGAACCTCTTAGCTCTGTGTCAGGAAATCGCAGATGACATTGCGACAGACAGCATGCTGTTGAAGAGGATAGAGGAAGAAAAACAAGCAGCGGCAGCAGCGGTAGCCAAGCGTGGAGACAGCAAGAAGGAAAGTCCACCTGTAAGCACACCTGATGCTGATACTGTTAATGTCCCAACTGCTGCTGGGCCAGAAGAGTGCGCTGCTTTTGTGACCCCTGCTGAGGAGGCACCTGCAGCCCAGCCCTCAGCAGCTGTTTCAGATGAGCCCGGGCCTGCTGTTGAGCCTCCAAAGAGACGTTTCTTCATCACACAAATTTCAGTACCACTGAAAGCCCATGAGAAAAAGAAGTTAACTAGGTATCAAAGACTAAGACAGGTCGAACTGCAAAGAGAGAAAATGTCTTGGGCACGTGTAAAGAAACTGAAATCTGACCAAGTAAATCAGATGTTTTCAGACATTGACTGGCAGACACCTTTTTTGTCTCCAACTTCTTCATTTTCAGTTAGTCCTGTGACCACAAATCCACCATCTGCAGTCAGTCCACCAAAAACATCTTCCCCTAGTCCTGCTGCATCTAGCAAACTTGCTGCAACCAAGGCAGAAGCTCCCAAGGCTGAGACTCCTAAGACTGAACCCGTGACAACAGAAATCTCCAAACCTGAATCCACTCAAACAGAAACCTTGAAATCTGAACCTTCTGAAACTGAAATTATTAAATCTGGAACCTCTAAAATTGAACCTAATAAATCTGAATCCCCCAAAACTGAAGCCTCTAAAACCGAAACTCCTATTACTGAAACCCGTAGAATTACAAGGCAAAGTAAGGCTCAGAGTCTTAAAGGAGCAACTACTCCAACCACCCCAAAAGTGACCAGATCAGCATCAAAGAGGACCCTCCCTGCAGTACCACCTCCCATGCCCAACGGCTTTAATGCTCAAAAACCGAAGCCTGATGTCGAGTACAAGCCATACAGACCCCGGCCTAAGTATTCCCCGGATGACTTTGAATTGGATGATGACCCATTACCAGTAGTTCCTACAAAGCCCAGTCCTCAGTCAAGGCCTGTACAGCTGACAAAGCCAAACCTTCAGTCACTGACCACAGCTCAGTCTAATCCTACACTGTCACCACAACTTGCCAACCAGGCAAAACTGAGACCTCAGGCCACACCAGCTGGACAGATCTCAGGTCAGTCAAAGCCCGTCTCTTGCACCAGTACACAATCAAAACCTACTGTTGCAGCAACACCCCAGTCAAAGGCCACAGCTACAGGCGCAGTTTCATCAACAGCTGCTTCTTCAGCTAAAGATCAATTCAAATCTCCTGTGTTGTTGGCACCTCTGTCAAAAGCTGTTGCAGCTTCCACTTCACCTCAGTTAAAGCCCGCTGATGAGAGTACAGCTCAGTTGAAGCAGTCTGCTCCAACAACATCTGCTGTTTCAACCACATCTGAAACCCAGCCTGCTGCTCCTGAAGCTGCTTCAGTGACTCAGAAAACCCCAAATCTCCCATCATCCGAAAATGACAAATGCAAGGTACCTTAAAGACAAGATATATAAACCCACACTTTCAATGCAGCCGTAGTTTGGTAGCAAACGACGTGTTTGAATATACTGTAGGTCTTACTTTTTTCCCCTCTTCTTTTACATAGGATACAGTACTTTCATCAACTCCCACCTCTTCCCTTCCCTCTGAAGAGAAAGTGTCTGGTGCCGTGCAGCAGTGTGATGAAACACCTGCAGGTATAGATTTACAGCTGAATGATGTCTTTAAGCTTCATTCCTGTTACTAGCACATTACTAAATGCAGAATTGATTCTGTCTTCTATTGAGCAATGATTCTTATTTGTACTCTTAGGCTTTCATTATTATTATCTGTTCTGTTATCACTAAATTATGAAATCAGAGTGAAAAACAGTTTATAGCCCTTTTCAGACATGGAATATGTAACATTGCTGGTTTCGTCAGTCTCTTAAAGCGGCAGCTTTCTGTCGTTCAGACAAAGGTCACGTTTACATTAATGTTCCTCACGACTTCATTCAGATGTAACCTAGACCTTGATGGAGAGAGCTGGATTACGTGTGCTGTGTTCTCCATACACATAAGATTGTCATGATGTGTTTGTCTATCTGTTAATGTGACTGCATGCAGTCACATGCAGACTTGTGCCCTGTTGAAAGTAAAGCATGGATCAGGCTTCATATTTCTGTGTGAACCTGAACCGTGCCCAACAGGCATGCAGTATATAATGTCAGAAGCTAGCCTGATGCAGAGTCTGTAGTGTTTTCCCCCATATTAAACAAAGCAGACATTTGAGTTCTCCTACCAGTAGTCATTGCCTAAAGTTTGACCTGCATGTCCGAACCCAAGTGTATGTCTGACGGTTTTGTAACATAAATGTAGATGTTAATTGAATTTTAATGTATATTGAAAACATTTTCAGCAACTTATTCTCTGACTACTTGTACAAATTTGTACCACTGTGTAAATATTGTACCTTTCTTTAACAGTCCCCAATGCTGAGACGTCTCCAGAGAATAAGACAGAAACACCCAAAACACCTGAGATTTCAGAAAAGCCTTGTCAAGAGTAAGAAGTTGTTTCACATGTTTTCCTTGTAGCAGCAGAAACCTGTTGTAATCTAATGAATGTTTGTATCACAGTGGAGCAGTGAAGCCACAAGAGGGTGGGACTCCTCTATCTGATGCTGCTCTGCAAAGAGAAGTCAAGAAACTGAAGGAGGCTGACAGAGATGGCACCCAAACCATCATTGTAATTGAATTTGTTCATTTCATCTTAAATGTTCATTTCATTTTAAATGTAGAAACCCAGTACAGGCTAAGTCCTTGTAGAAAATACATAGTAAGGTATCCTTTGGAATAACATCTTGCATATGTTTGAAGGATGTATTTAGAATTAAGGAGTGACCGGTGTTTCCTTTGCCTGGCAGGATGTCGGGCAGAAGCATTTTGGAGCAGTGGCCTGCAGTGTGTGTGGGATGCTTTACTCTGCTGCCAACCCTGAGGATGAATCTCAGCACTTACTCTTCCACAATCAGTTCGTCAGTGCTGTCAAATATGTGGTGAGAGGATGTTTCCTTAAATTACGTGTCTATTATTTGGCTCGCCTGCTCTCTCACAATGTTGACTCATCACAGAAAAGCACCACTGTATCCATGCACCATTCTTCGTTTAAATACACTGAAAGCATTCAAGCATATGTGTTATGTAGCACTTAAAAGACTTGAAGCAGTCCAGTGGTATGGTGCAAATGAAGAACATGAATACCTGAGCAGAAAAAAACAACTATACCCATTAATGTCTTTTATCCATTTGTTTTTTCAGGGATGGAAAAAAGAGAGGATTCTGGGAGAGTTTCCTGATGGCAAGATCATCCTTGTCCTGCCAGATGATCCCAAATATGCTTTGAAGAAGGTATGTTTACTAGCTGCTTTGGTGACTGTCGCTGTTGATAGCAGCCTTGCTAAAGCAATGAATGTATTTTAGTGGGAAATTGTCTTAGTTAAAGATTACTGCAGCCTAACAGAATGAAATGTAATTGATATTTTTCAGATAAACATAAGGTTGTTTCATTTACTAGACAAACTGCATAGAAATGGTTTTGGAAGTTATTTTTGTTGTCAGGAGAATAAAGATAGAGAATGTCACATTTTGTGAAATGTGAATAAGGAGTTTGTATATAGCTTACAGAAAGCTGTTTAAACATAGCTGAAACCTTTATAACAAACAGCAAATAAAAAACAGCTGTAATCTGCCCCAAAAATACTCACAGAATTAAAATATCTGGATCAGTTGGCCACCACCGACCAATTTCTCCACTGAGCAGTCACTGTTTGTTCATCAGGTGGAGGAGATCAGGGAGATGGTGGACTATGACCTCGGCTTCCAGCAGGTGGAGACCAAGTGTCCCTCTCAGACCAAAACCTTCCTCTTCATCTCCAATGACAAGAAAGTGGCTGGATGCCTTATAGCAGAGCACATACAAGAGGTGAGAGACAGCCTACCAGTATTACATGTATCAGGTACTTGTGTCTTCACAGATGCTTCTTTATGTCCATGTGTGTCTGATTGCTCACAGGGATACCGTGTGATTGAGGAGCCCGTACCGGAGGGTTCAGAAGGTGAGAAGGTGATGTTTGAGCGTCAGAGAGCTTGGTGCTGCTCCACCACGCCAGAACCAGCCATCTGTGGTATCAGCCGCATCTGGGTTGTCAGCATGATGAGACGCCAGGGCATCGCCTCACGCATGCTTGAGTGCCTCAGGTTAGTGCGCCTACAACCTGCAGAGATTTGATCTTGCTTCACCTGAAGGTAACTTAAACCTGATTAACACTTCCTCTTTTCCTGCACAGAAACAACTTCATATATGGTTCGTACCTGAGCAAAGATGAGATTGCGTTCTCCGACCCCACTCCTGATGGAAAACTCTTTGCCGCACATTATTTTGGCACGTCTCAGTTTTTGGTTTATAACTTTGTGAGTGGAACACACTCATCCCAAACCAAAAATGACACAGTATGACGGCCTTCAGGAGAGGTGATAGTAGATTTAAGCAAGACATTCACAGACCAACAGGACACGCTGTCACGAAACAACATCTGACGCAGTCTTTATATGCTTAACAATGACAAGAACTGTAAATTACTCCTTTGAGAGGATGCATAATGGTGTAAACCTCAGGATGAAAACAACAGTATGTTGTTTATGAAATGTTATTTCACCCTTTAATTCCTCTCTGCATAGTATTTTGGGGAAAAAAAAGAGTATTTTCTTTATACGTTTTTAGTAAACAATTGGAATTATTAGAAATATGGAGTTTATGTGCATGACCTGACAGCAATAGGAAACAAAGAGCATTTTGTTGTTTTTTTTTTAATCCCTGAGAAGCATAAATTCAGTCGACTGCATTAAATAAACAGTTACTTAAATTTTTTTTTTTACATCTACGTCACGTAGTACACTGTACATTGAGGAACTTTCTCTTTACAGTTAACAGTGATGCTGCCATTGCCTCAAGTTTATCAGTTGTGCATAGAAGCTACAAGTGCACTGTGAGGTCAGAGTTCACTGATTTTATTTTACTATCATGTTTTAGTGTAACATTTCAAATTAGTCAGGTGATTTCTTCAGAGGAGTTCACTGCAGCCATCCGATGGAAGAGATGCGGTTTGGTGTAACTCAGGCATTGCGTGCTTGTTGTAGCTCACCTCATATGAACTGTTTAGTTTTCCCAGTTGAGCCATATACTGTACATGATTTAGCAGGGCATTGTAGCCTATCCTGTATGAGTGATGTCTTTTAATTTCTACAAGGCTGTTTATTGTTTTGTGCCTAAATGAATAATGTGTGACTTACGATGTTGATTTGGCATTTTATTGAGTTACTGTAGAGTATCGTCCTCCAATTCCTTATTAACAATAAATTGAAATGTTTCAAATTATCATGTAGATTTTATGGATAATATAACAAATTTTCTAATAAAAGATGAGCAAGGTTTCACTGCCCAGTTGTTAAAGGGTGTTCAAGTGATGGTAAATGTCAGCCAGGTGCAAACAGGAATCAGTGATTGATCAACATGAGGGGCTGAAATGAACCTCTGCCTGTCACCACACAGATTTAAAGTATCATTGTAATCCATCCCATATTTTCTTCTTCTTTCTTATTAAGGCTTTCAGCAGATGTGTCACAAAAAGAGACATTTGATTTATACGAAGTTATGTAAATATTTATTTAAATAAACCATTTAAAACATGGTGCACATTCAGTTTTTTCCATGATACACCAGGTGAGTATGTGATCACGTACCTTCTTTTACTTTTTTTTACTTTCAATAAACTTGTTATGGAACGTGAATGCTTTGTTGTATTGATGACCAGTGCCATCTAGTGGCCGCTGTTGCAGTAAACATTTGTCAGTGATATTTATAATAATAATTATAAGATTGTACTAGTCATTATTCTGTTATAAAATGTCACATTAGCAGAAATTTCTCCGGAGTCATTATTTGCAGTGTTCAATGCTTTAAAATACAAATTAAGTTATGATGGCATGTGAGAATCTTCTGCCTGTCGTGTTTTCTCTTGGCTGCAGACAAGCCCCTTTTTAGTGCATTCCTCGGCATCCCTGTCACAACACAAGCCAGCTCAGTGGCAGCTTCTGAGAAACAAAACAACCTTAGAACAACATGGATACTTCCTCAGGCACAGAGTGAGAAAACAGAGGTCTGATACAGATCAGGGACAGAGCTGCGCTTCCTAAATATGTCTTTAACACAATGTTCACCTTGGCTGTTTGACTAACTGACACTAGGATGATCTCAATCAAATGCTTTTCCCTCTAAGACTAAATGCACAGTGTAGCTTGAATCTAATGCAGAATATGTGGAGATGATGTGGACTGAAAGAAAATCCAACAGTTACTAATACACACCTTTATTCTTAGACATTTTAAGGAGACAGTTATCACAGCTGCCATATTGTAAACCATAAAACCATTTATCCTAATTATGTTATCATAAATGTGTGTTAAGCTTTGGCTATATAATGAAAATAAATGTATTATTTACACTTTAAGTAGCCAATATTCAAAACAATATAAAAGTATTTACTGACAGTTGCAGAAGTCCACAAAATGTTCCATATTCTTGCTTTTTTGACAGTAACTTCAGGCCAAAACAGCTGTGGCCATAAACACACTCATTCACTAAGTGCAGTGGGGATTGGCCTTGTTGCCTGACATCTGCAGGGACGTGATCTGTTTTAAGAGCTTTAAAACAGGATTACAGTAATGCTCTGTTCTGTTGTCAGGCAACCGGTAAGAATTAAAGAGCTGCTTTGGAGTGTGCATGTGCAAATTAAGGAGTTGGAAAAACATTCACCTTTTTTACACTTAGCAAGGAACAAACATACTGTAAACTGACTCACCAGCTTTAAACATACATGGTAAAATATGAAGGTTGAATAAACATTAATCCATTAACTTTAGCATCTGTTAGCTCAAATGAGTTGACAAACAGTATGATCGTGTATTATGTCAAGTTCTATAGCAACAACAAAATGTAGGCACCACAGATAGCGTACAGTGTACACTTGTTTTGTGATTTGTGTGATTAACATTAAAAAGCTTACTTGTGTCCTTACAGGATGGGACAGTGCTGACCACAAAAATTGTACAGTAAGTCCAACACATCCGGCTCCTGAAGCCTTCTGTTCAGAGCCCTCTGACCTTTCCCAGGCTGCACCACTACAACCTCACCATCAGCTGGGGCCTCTATCAGTGGGTGCACTTTGTTATCCATCATCCTAAAATCAGTCACACTGTTAACAGGCAGTGTGTTGTGTCTCTCTACCCACATTTTTGAGTCCTCTGAATTGTCTTTCATGTCTGTGATGCTGTCACCATTCACACTACTCTTGTTCCCAGTGCTCAAGTCATCCTGACATACGTCTGAGTCACTAGCATGGGGCAAAGAAAAGTAGGTGCACTTCCTTGAAAATGACGCCTGCTTGTCTTCTCCTTCAGACTTTGTACTGGAAGGTGAATATGAGGTGTTCTCTTCTGTGTCCTCACACAGTCCCTCACCTTGAAGAGGGTTTGTAAAGGCTTTGTTAATTCCAGCTGGGTCTGAAACTGATTTTCTAATTAATGTGTTCTCTCTAAGGAGCCATCTCCCATTGGCAATAGGAACACTGCCTCCAGGTCCAACCTGGGCATTAAAAGCAGTGGTTCTGGTTGCTTCATTTAAGGTGTCCATAGCATTAGTGGAACTGAAGTAAGACAACTCTGACATGGCTTTGGACTGGACTGTGTGGAAAATGTTAGAATGTTCTTTCTTTTTCTGTTTTGGCGCGGACGGGGGCCTTTCACCTGCTTCCACATCAGGACTAGTATCTCTCCTCCCATAAAGCCTTTCAATTGTCCTCCTAACAAAGCCTTTGGTGATAGTTTTCCTTGATGAATCATCTTCACCACTGGATGGCTCACTTGAAGTCGGAGACTGATAGCTGCCACTAGCTGAGGTCTCTGTCCTGAACGTGGAAGGATCTGGGCTTGGGAAGCGTCTCTGTCCTTGCTGAGTGTCTGTGGCACTCTTTGCCAGGAACAGCTCCCTGATGGATCTGACCCTGTTTCCCTCAGGCTCTGTGGTTTTAATGCCACTGGAATTGTAGCTGAAAGATAACGATGACTGAGGAGCTGATCGGGTGCACAGTGCTGACTGAGATGTGGGTGAGGGTGAATCTTCAAGATGGGAGTTTCTTTGTGAAAAGCGTCTGATGGCAGAACTTCCTGTACCAGTTTCTCTCCTCTGGGCATCAGCAACTTGCTTTTCTAGAAGACTAACCCTCTCTGCAACAGATTGGGAAATTATTTCCTCAGACTGATGCTTGAGTTTTTCTATAGCCTTTTCACGTTTTGTAACTTCACACTCTGATGCAGGAGCTTCCTGGTAGCTCTCCTCTATGTGTTTGTTATTGTGGGCATGTTCCTCCTCAGAGGGGAATTCTTTTTCATAGTGGCGTAATTCTTCTTCAGTTGAGCTGCTGATTTGTTCATCTTTGATTTGTGACTGCTCTTCGCAGCTGCTGTGGTCATTCCCGCTGTCTTCATCTGCATTAAACTTTGACAGACGGTCAGTCTTGATCAAGCTGCTGTTGTCTTTTTTGACATATAAATCCTGATTTCCTAATAAAATGCTCAGCTCTTCACCTTCAGTACTCTGAGTTTTTGTCTTATTGCCTAGACCAACCTTGTCCTCTTCTGTGGCTTCTATCAAAGCCTTTAACCTTTTACATTTCTCTTTTTCATGGCCTGGCTGATCATCTGTGTGTTCCTCTACACTCTCTTGCTCTTCCTCAGGGCCAGGCAAACCTTCACTCATAACCTTTAGCTCTTTACATTTCATCTCTAGCTGCTCTCCCCCTGAAGATGATGGTTCATCTGCATCTAAGCTGCCTGTGCTTTCCTCATCACTTACATTTGGCTCCATACGTAATTTTTGAGTCTCCTGTTCTTCCTCTTGGTCAGATGGACTTTCGGGGTTATTTAAAGTGCCTTTGGTGTTCGGCTCCTTACAGCCAACCTCAGGCTGCTCTTCCTCTGAGAAAGACCGGT
>NW_018128106.1:206612-215244 GCF_001952655.1 Monopterus albus | reverse complement strand
ATTGCTCCTCAGAATGACTTTCATGGTTGGATAAGTCACCCTCACTACTCTCCTGCTCCTTAAATTCAACTTGTGGTTGCTCCTCTGAATTATATTGCTCACTGATCTCTGAGCTAGAAACACGTTCCTTACAGCTCTCTTTCGCTTCTACATCTTTAATGGCACTTAACATGTTCTGTTCTTCCTCATCTGGACCTGACTCATCACCATAGATAAGCTCATTCACAGGGACACTCCTGCTCTCCTCACTGTGTATTTGTCTACACTCGCTGTCTTGCTTCTCTGTCTCTAAACCGATACTTTCTTTTTCGAGATCAGTCTTGCTGTTGACTACTCCATTCATGTTTGCTCTTCCTTTAATGTGGCCTCGATGCTGTTTGTTCTCTTCCTGATTTTCTTCATGCACTACATACCTACACAACTCCCCGTTCTCCTTCATTAATAATACTGTAGCGTAAAGCTGCCTTTCTTTGTGTGTCTGTTTCTCATTAGGTTCAGCTGGTTGACATTTGGCCTCAATGGTTTGCTCATATTGACCATCCTTGTCTCTAGCTCCTTTGTGCTTTGCTGTTTCTCTTATCAGGGGAACACAGCCCATGTTTGACGGTTTTGGCTTGTTAATGTCAGTGAATTTTTTAATGATGGAGCTCATGTGAACATGAGATTTATCATCATTAATATCATCCCTGACATTAACAGCCTCTTCTGTGGAGGACTGAGATACCCTGGTGTCACTGTTTTCACTTGGTGACTGTTCATATTTTTGTATAATCCTGGCAGACAGCTTTTTGTCATCATCAGTTTCACTTGGGAGGCCCGCTGAAAATGAAGCCAGTTCCTTCTTGAGCATCTCAGGTATGTCAAAGCTATCCATTATCTCATTTATAAAATTTTCTTCAATGTCACAGTCTTTGTCTGGCCCAGCCTCCGTTATGACTCCTTCATCTGAATACTTTGGTGAGGTGCGACTCTTGCATTGGTCACTTAATTTCTGAAAGCTCTTCCAACTTTGCAGGAGCTGTTTCGAAACTGATTGTTGTAAATCTGACAAACTACACTTCAACTCATGGGAATCCTCCATGCTGGCAATTTCTCTGAGAGAATCAATCATTTTTAAAGCTTCAGCACAGCCGACGTTGTTTGCATTCAGCTCATCCATACTGAAGTTAGCTGTCCCTTCTTTTAGTGTCATGACAGACAAGAAAGCGAGGAGAGCTTTACACGACAAGCCAAATGTAGAGGCTACATGAGAGGAGAAATCAGGTAGGCTGCTGGACTTTTCCAAACAGGATGGACATTTGTTTTGTGCAATTTGTCTAATTGACTTTATTGAGTAGCAAATCTTCTCAAGCACAGGTTTCATGTTTGGCTGGTTTGCTATGTTTAATGGCTGGGGCATTGTTTGTGTATCAGCATTTGTGAGATGATCTATCATTTTTTCTTTTCTGTCTTTCAGTACGAGAGTCTCACACATCAGGGTTCTGTCCAGCATAGCTACTGATTTTATTGACTGTGATGTTTGGTTATGCTTTTTCTGGGACGACGTCCTTTGTGTCCTATTTGCAGGCTCTGATGCACTGTCAGAAAAGAGATGCCCGGATAGCATCTTTCTACTTTGTTTGTGTCTGACAGGTGGTGACACCATGTCCAGAGACTGAGAATATGGAGATGGTCTTTTTTGCAGTGTGGTTTTATGAAGAATCTGCTTTTTCTCAGTAGAGGGTCTAGCAGCACTGGGTGGTGCATGTTTTCCAATAATCGGTGACATAGTAGTGTGATGAGCATGGTTATGTAACGGTGGGTTATTATGAAGATCAGAAAACAATTTCTTGGCTCGGTGTTTCCTCTCTGGAGATGGACTGCTCGCAAATTTTACATTTTTAACTAGTGGTTTAAGTGATGATGACTCTTTTTGAGTTGAAACTGGCATTTTAGTCACCTTTATTTCTTTAAGTGGAAGATTACTTGATGTTGGAGCCTCACTTGATGAAATACTGGCTGATGTTCTGTCGTCAGATGTTAAACTAGCAGGAGATGCAGAAGTGCAGCCTGATGAACTACTCATCAGAGCTACAACTGATTTCTGGGGTTTTCTTGGCTGTCGTGTCCTTGTTGAAGTGACGCCATTAGGCAGCACATTATCACCCACTGTGTTGATGGCAGCAGATGATGAGGTTGTCTCTGAAGAATCATTGGTACATAAAGTATATTTATCCAGACAAGCCTTTCTGAGGGACATTTTCTTTTCAAGAGATAGATTACTGACTAAAGGGGACCTTTTAATAGATGGAGTCCTTGGTAATGATGCTTCCCTTAGTGAGGAAGGAATGTCAGTCTGAATTGATGTTGTCATTTCCATTGTGTGGCCACTGGGTGACACGGCCTTGTCACATGTAGAACTGATAGATAATGGATGATTGTCTGGTGTCTGACTTCTTACTAGTGATAGGCCGCCTCTCACTGAAGATACACCCATCACACAATATTCAGTGTCTGATTGCTCTGTATTTTCAGCAGGTGGTGGTGGTATGTTCAATGAAAGCATATTGGAAGGTGTTGCTTCTTGCAGTGAGATTTTTATTGGGCTTGATTTAATTTCCACTTCACTGTCTGATGGAATTTCTGTTGAGAACTTAGTTAAACAATTAATTTTAAAACAGATAGCATTCGAGAGGGGTTTTACTTCCTCTGTGTTATTCTGAGTTATACTGGTGCCATTTGCTTTGTTTGTTGTGGTGTCATGGCTTTGAACAGTTTGCCTGCTCACATCAGTTTTCCCCACCGTTGGACTTGTTTTGTTTTCAAAAGTCTGGATTCTCTGTTTGACGGGCGGTCCCAGCAAACTCTCCGGCAGCAGGTCAGATTTGAGAGTTTGACATGTTTGTGTTTCCGATTTCTCTTCCAGAATCTTCACCTTCTCTGCAGCAGTGATCAACCTACCACTGTTTCCTGACTCTGCAGACATGCTGTTTTCTGTTTGTACAAGCATAACTGCTTCTAATTTTTGACTTTTCTCATCTGGGGAGGCTGTGAGGTTAGGATGGGCTTTCTCCAACCATTTATCTACAAATGCATTAGTAACAGAGTCGGAGGTGATAAAACCAGGCAGTGACATGCTTTCACTGATTACTAAGGATACGTTTTCCGTCTTTTTCTCTTGACACCTTGATGTCTGCCGTGTCAGTATTCTCCTTGGTTGGCTCACTTCAGTAGAACAAACAGTTGCTCTGCTTGTCTCTAGAGAAACTGTCTCACTCGTATTTTCTTTCAGTTTTGACAGCATGTTTGGGTCTTTGAGAATACATTTTATTGTGCCATCTGAATGCTGTGAGCTTTTTGTTGTAACGCCCCTGTCTCCATTTTGAGTTGGTCTTTTTCTAAGTTTTACTGTGCTTTTTGCTGATTTTGATTTACTCCCATAAATTCTTTTAATGAACCCAGCACTGGATAAAGTTTTCCTGCGTTTCTCTTTTTGTTTTTTCCTGGGTGATATCAGTTTGTCGATCAGCCTCGATTTTGAGGGTACCCTCTTACCTTTACTGACCTCTCTTTGTTGGAGCTTGTGTTTGCCTCTAGCCGACTGTTGCTGCACATTTGTTGCTTGAATTGCACCAGTCTTTAGTGACAGCAAAGTAAGATCTGATATTGCTGACTTGCTCTCAGCCCTCCAGTTACTAATGGACTCAGAGCTGGGTTTCCAGTGTTCAGGTTCATTCCTGAGAGGAAGCTGTCCTGTTTCTGAGGTAGCTGGCCTTCCAGAAAGCATTCCAGAGGGATGCATATCCAGCACACAAAAGTTGGCAAGGAAATTGTCCTGGCAGGTCTGCTGTTCATATATGTTTAAAACTGTTTCAGTGACCTCCTCTCCACTGGACTCAATCGGGAGCATCTCAGTCATCTCAGCTGATTTGAATGTAGATACGTTTCCACTATGTATATTGTTGGCATCCACAGAGCCAAGTCTTCTCGGTTTGGGTACTGGTCTTGTGGAACTCCGTCTGACCATACAGTATTGCTCTGTCATGGCTCCATTTTCTATCTGTTCTCTGTGGGAGTAGGAGCCAACCATGCCTCCCTGAATCCCTTCAGCCATCACTGATTTGATGCTCTCCACAGAAGCTTGCTTATTTCTAATTTGCTTGCGCTCTGGTGTAGGAGCTCTCCTAGGCAACACCCCATCTGTCTGTACTTTGATATTATTTTCTTCATTACCATTCTCACCGAGAATTCCTTTGCTCAGGGATGGTGGATCCTCATCATCGCTGTCTTTAGTTTTGTCCTTGTTGATGGTGGAGGCAGCAGGACTTTGTGAATCCACTGAGTCTAATTTAGGTGAGCAGATCTCCTGCTCTGCCTCAGACTCTGGTGCATGCAGCTGATTGGCCACACTTGAGCGTTTCAAAGTGGTCATCCAGTGGATGGTTTCTTCTTCCTTAAGTGTCAACCGCACCCTCATCTCCACTGTCATGCTGCCATCCTGGTTAATCCGGAAGGACTTCTCAATGTCATCCTCAGTGGGCAACAAGAAGCCCTGCCTTTCAGCTTCACTGCCAAGGCAGGTGTCACCCTCCACATCTGCTACAGACTCCAGTATACGAGTTGACTCCAACTCAACAGAGTTCGTGGGGTTATTGGGTGGGTCAAATGATTTTTCTGCAATGGAGTTATGGATCCGATTCACAATGTACCTCTCTGATGATGGGGAGAAACTCCTTGGCTTTGAAGTATATGATAGGATCTTCTTTTTACCTTTTCAGTCAGTCAAAAGAGCCAATCAAAAAAAGTTTAATGTTTAAAAGTAAAGCAGAAATGTCCAAAGGGTTCAGGCAGGGATTGAAGAGAAGTAATTTGAAAAAGATACCCAGGAAGCATTAAGTGAAAAGAAAGAGAAAAATAAAAGTTATAAAGAAAGCTAGAACTAATGAAGAGCAACAGCTGGCAGCCATGTAGACAGTTTATGTAGGTCATCTGCCATATTATGTATAATATCTTTGCCTCAGCACTTTCCCAGTCTTATCCCATGAGAGCCTGGTAGATTACTGCAGACACACTGTACTGTATGTGTCTTCCAAATAAAGGTCTACTGGATGGACACACTCTTCAAATTGAATTTCACTGAGTAATAAAACTAAATGATTGTATCAAAATGCACTAGAATGTATCAGATTCTTATATAAACTTACGTTTTAAACCTTTTAGTCCTCTGAGACCCATTTGGTTGGTGGGCAGCCATTTTGGAGCCAGTGAATTCTGTGCGTTGTATTCTGCGGGCCTGAACGGCTCCCTGCCTGCGGCCACTACTATCCCAGGGCAAAATATCAAGCCTGAAAGACCATCAACCTGCAGTAGACATAAAATAAAGGGATTTGGTTCTTTTATATAGTGCAACAATTAACATTTTAAATAAAAGGTATCAACCCTGAATCTAACAATATCAGTTACATAATTCCAAAATATCTGCATGAATGTGTATGACAAGTCAAATTTAAATGAATTATTTGTTAAAATGTTACTTTGCTCCACCATCAAGCTCTCACTTACAATAAATCCTTAACCTAAAGCCTTGTAATGCAGTATCCCAGAATGTCTCTCTGGGTATTATGGTGATTTGCAGAAGAAGCTTAACACTGTCTCTTGTCATATGACTATCAGTCAGTCCTTTATGGGTTAATAATAATGATAAATGATAGTGAGGATGGCTGCACACTATGCTTCCAGAATATTTTTTACTTATTCTTGAACCGACCCTAGTCTTCTAGACAGCCACACACATCAAACTAGGACATAACTGCACTTGTAAATCACACTCAGTGATTACAGATGATTTGTTTAAGGTTTGTATTGTATCTTATTGTTCACTTGTGTGACTCTGGGTCTTTGTATACATTTTTTGTAATGACTAAGCACAGGCCCATACAGTGTAGTGATATTTATGTAGCCTTTTTTGTGGATTTTCCTCTTTGAGCTGTTTGTTGGAGGTATGTGAACATTTTTATTGACAAGTTCTAAAAGGTATCGCCTTTGCGGTGTGTCTCTTGATGAGCTCGGATGCTTTTTGTGTGGCCATCTTTGTGCTTGTAAAAACTAGTTTGTAAAGAGATTAACTGTCACACTCACACGTCTGCCGTCAGGTGTGTGTAATTTCACCACAGGGAACTGGATCACCTCTGAGATATATTCCAGGATAGACTCAAAAGTGGGTGTAGTCCTCTTGTGAAGTAACACAGTGTGTTTTACAGTGGGGTCTCCATTGCAAAAAACCAGTAGCCTCTTTGGTGCGCGCACAACCACCGGCTCTTGCTTGTGGATGTTCCGGCCGGGGAACAACCTTGCCTGTTGCATGATCTGATGACGGGAACTCACAGGCCTGGCATAGTACCAGGGGGGCAGCTTCCTCCTGGCCACTGCCAGATCGATAGGTTTTACCTTATGGCTGTCAGAGCAGATGTAAGATTTCCCATCCTCCAGTTCATCCAAAGTACAAACTGCATGACCCCCCCGGGGGGTGGTGATGTTCCTCACTCCAAATGGCAGGGGAACCTTTTTAGAGAGACTGTCCAAGAGTGCATCAAATGTTTTAAAGGTGTGGTTGTTGATGACCATACGCAGACCATTAAACTGAGGATCTCCACTTTTGTAGAAGCACACCCGTTTTGACAAGATAGGCTTGATGATAGTTGGGTGGCGCGGGGTACCATAAGTGTGCCCACTCCCAGATGACAGCTCATTCATCTTTGCTAATTGGCTACAAGAAAGAAAAAGGTTAGATATTTTGTAGAAGAGGTTTTGTGTTTTTTTTTTATTCCACTTTGTGCTTCTCAGCTGAGGTATACAGTATACAGTATAATATTTCTCACCTACTTCATTCCTTTCTTTTTTTGTCCTCATCCACAAGGCACAAGAGGTCACTGAATGGTTTAAAGATTATGAAAATAATGTGAATCATATGTTATGGGCCTCACAGTCACCAGATCTCAACTGTTAGGGTGCCAGTTGAACACTTATGGAAAATTTTGCAGCGACGTGTTAAACAGCATCCTCACCCCCATCATCAAAACATCAAATAAGGGAATATCTTATGGAAGAATGTAATGTCAATGTATGGAGGTAATTTTTTTTTAACCTTATTTCGATGTTATATTTTTATTATAGATAAACCACAGAAAACTTAGCACTCAAAAATGTTTAATATATGACAACAAAAACGGATTAAGACATATTCTCAAAACCCTTTAAATAACCTTTTAAACATCAGATTTTTATTAAATTTACTGTTCATTAAAAATAAGTGCATACAGAACACTTTTATTCAAACTGCTTTTATTAAAGTATGATTTTAAAAATGATGACATTTCATTTTAAAATGACCAAAGACATATTAGATGTGTTTTTAAATTCAATGCATCTGGTAGAAGTAGCAGTATTAGTTTTATTTGTCAATAAACCAGATTAAATTGTTTTTATTATTCAGGACAAAATATGTTTTAAATGTTATCAACAAAACCAAAGGCAAAACACAGTCTGGTTAAGGTTTTATGTCAATGTGTCATTTCTTACGCTGCAAGTGTAATACATAAATATCCATTATAAAGAAATTAAACTCACCTACGTCGTTATCATGAATTTCCCATCAGAAAGGATCAATGAAATGGTTTTCCATGTTCTACATCATGACGGCCGTTGAACTAACTATACAGCAACAGTTTATTTTGGTAGACGCCATCATGGTTAATTTGCTTAATCTTTGCTCAACATTAATCTCCACTGCAAGTGCAGTGCATGGAAATCCTCTTGAGAAAGTCGTGTTGCACATGCACGCAGAGCTGTCATAGCAGGTTGAAGAGTGGAGCCTGATATTTATTATATGTCAAATTGACACAATCGTATCAGTTATAAAAAAAGCCCCCTAAAATTTGAGATGTATCAAACTGTTTTCAGAGTTTTTGCTCCAGTGTTTTGCTCTTGTTTGGCAATTTGGCTACAACAGAGCACATACAAACCAAAATAGGAGCCGGGGTTTTTTCCCTGTGGCAGCAGGTGGTAAATTGGTGTCCAGTGGTAATATTCGTGCAGGGTTGTAATCTTATTGAGGACCTCTTCAGATAATAAGGATTAAGGAGGCACCTTTTTGCAGGGCCACAAGAGAAGAGCGCTTGTTTTCAGTAAAACAGGTCAACAATTGCTTTCCTTTGTTTAAATAGCTACAAATTATTTGCAGGTTAATATTGATCAGATTCATTATTAACTGATAACATATATTAGAAGTCAGTGTCATTGAAGATACACATGTAGTAAAATAGTGTCTGTTCTATAAATGCAGTTACATTTAGAGGGCTAGTGGAGTCCAGTAGGTTGAAATGTGTCACCGAGGGTATTAACTGATCATTTATAGGCTTAACTATCACAAGTTGCAACAGTTACCAAACCTGGACAGAAGCGAGTCTGTCGTGAAATAGGTTAGTTGACAAGGGATGACTTCATTCCACAATAAGCCTGGAACTGAAGTGGAGGAATCCAAAGAAGAGACACAAGTGATCAGGTTTCAGCTCTGGCTACTGTTTACCGCTGTAAAAATATCTCAGGTGTGTGTAAAAGTGACAGTACAGTATGTGCTGTAGGAAAGAATTCCTGC